>NC_056754.1:26433334-26733334 GCF_018687715.1 Carya illinoinensis | reverse complement strand
TCGTATGTCTTGAACTCAATATCATTTAATGCATAAGTTCTAATAAAATTATGAATAGCCATAGACGCCATGACAATTTTAACTTACTTATGATAAGGAAAATTTGGCATATGATCTAATATCTTCTATCTATTTTTCCAAACTCCAAATGTTCTCTCAATAGTGCATCTGAGCGACGAATATGGATGATTAAATATTTCATGCATACCCATTGGTCGAGGACCACGACGAAAATCTTGTAGATGATATCGTTCCCTTCTGTATGGCCCCATGTATTCGTTCATAGAAGGATATCTAGCATCTACCAAGTAATATTTACATACATACAATTTAGGATAATAAATCAAAAGTAATATAAAAATAATTTATTATCTTATTAAAGTTCATTAATGTCATTCTTATTAAATTCAAACCTCTAGGTGGATGTGGAAAGTGCAATTCCTCCTTCCGAATAACTTCCATAAAAATACGTGTATCATATGCGGTACCTTCCCACCCAACCCAAACAAAAGTGAAACACATATGAAAATCACAAACTGCCATGATATTCTGAGTATGTATGCCTTTTCTACCAATAAATGGAATTTTTTTTGTTGGAGATATAGAAACTAGCACATAGCTCCAATCTAATCTTTAAAGTATGGCCAATATCGCTCATCTTCACGAATTTTATTTGGAGCATCCTTAAAATCTCTATTAGTGGGGCTGATAATGTCAACTGCTATTCATAAAACAACTATTAATACACTATTAAAATGCCTACTAATAGTCTCTCCCGAATGTTGAAATCTTTCTTGCGTCATTCTATTCCCAAACCCATGACCTAATGTAATCAAGAAAATTCCAACCATTTCTTCAATAGTTATGTTTCGAGTACTAGTTAAGTTATATCTTCCATTCAACTATTTGCATAAAGTATGGAATACATCTTTTTCCATCCTAAATTGTTGATGACATCTATCATGATGACCATTTAGAATCTCCATAACAAACTTATGACCTATATGTGGAGAGGTCCTACAAGGTTCCTCTAACATCTATGTTATGTAATATTTAGAAGCCATCATCAATTGTAATGCTATCATAAAATCAATATCATCCTCTTTTTCTTCTTCTTCACCATTATCGACATCGCTTGTATACTCTTCAATATTGTAACCATTATTCTCCATATCTGTTAAATTCACAAAAATATGAAAAATAAATAAATAATAAAGACGCAATGCTTATTTACAAGCATCAATAAAAAAAATAAAATGTTGTAAAAATTCACCCAAAAAATATAATTAAAAAAAATTATTCTCAACACCCTCTAAAATAGTTCATTACAAAGCATTTAGAAAAGAAAATAATAACGAAATCCCCAAAATAAGATCATGATTGTCATTATTGATTTATTTATTTTTCATTCGTTTAATAAAATCAATCTGAAATGTTGGTCCCTTTAGGGCAATAAACATTTCTCTATGTGATTTCGTAAGGAGTACCTCACTTGCATCCCTAAAAAGTTTTCTATCTCAGCTAACTCTCATACAACAGCCATAACCTCATCAATGCTACGACCAGATTTATCAAAGGATGATGTTGTAACCCGCTTTTCAAGTACATCACGAAGACGTGTGAAATGTTGATCAAATATTTGAATTCCTTTTTTATCTTCCTATCTTGGATTGCAGTTGTAACCCGTTTATTTTCTTTCATCTGAGTATCTAAATCAGCATGAATATCACTAGTTTCATCATCAGAGTCATCAATCTCTCCTACCTCTAACATCACATTGTTATCCTAATCAAATCTTACTGCATCTTCAAAACCCAATCCAAAGGATGAGGCCCAAGCTCCCTCACCAATGGCAATTATACCCCTAAACATTATATCCAACTTGGACTTATGAGCCAAATCTGCATTCCGAAACTTAGTCGCTTCTGGAATTTCCTATATATGGGTGCAATATAATCAGTAATGGTAAATATTAACTGATTATAAAGAAGAAAATAAATAGATGAAAACATAGTACCTGAACTTTTTTTCCCACCACTTATCCGTAGCGTCAATTGTCTTCTTCACCGGATCCCATCCAAGGCTAGTTTCTTTTCCTGTCAATTTCATCCAAATGTTCAAATCTTTTTTTAAACTATCCCACTTATTCTTTAGTAGTTTATAGCAAAATTCTTTACCAATTTTCTCGCTAAACTTATTAACCACATTTTTCCACCCTATCTTATTACAATGGGTTCCTGAACGATTATCAGCATAAATCTCACTAACTCATATGTCTACATAATTCTCTAGTATTTTATCTACCCAAATTAATCTTGTTGTTTGACTATCTTGCATTTGTGTAAAAAGAAGCCGTATGTGAGGATGGACAAGGTACGAGGGCTAAAGAAGCCTAAAAAGCTGTTGAAGGTGTAGGGGCTGAAGAAGTCGAAGGTGGGTTTTTGTTGTTTTGTGGGCTCTGTTGTTGATTGTAGTGCCTACCAATTTTGTGTTAAAACAAAAAACCAAAAAAAAAAAAAAAAAAAAAAAATTTGAAGGCTTCAGCGCCATTGGAAGATCAATGGGTTACAGTGTCCCCTACTCCTTGAAGGTTTTTGGAGAGAGAGAGAGAGAGAGAGAGAGAGAGAGAGAGAGAGAGAGAGAGAGAGAGTGGGGGGATGGGCAAAGTTGTCATTGTATTAAAATAATGAGTGTCATTTTGTAATATACATAGCACAGTAAAATAGGACTTATTTTTTGCAAAGTATTTCTGACAAAAAGTATCACTTTTTTATGCTTTTGTTGAAACGTGTTTTTTTACTTTTTTTGCTTATTTAAAAGTATTTTAATATAAAATTATCAAACAGGTAAATTTTATCATTTAAGCACTTTAAACCATTTTAAAATACTTTTTAGACTTTCCACCACAATCTCAAACATGCTCTAAAATCTATATTGCAACTTTTTTATTCTCTTGCTGCCTCTTATTAACGTCATAATAATAAGAGGTTTTTGGTTTCTAGAGATTTAGAGACTTTTTTTTTTCTTTTTTTTCTTTTTTCAATACAAACAAGCCTAAAACACCACGAGACCATTTTCCCCAATTAAAATATTCTTATGAGTTATTAGCCGTACAAACTTTACTTCGGATCAAATGAAAATTAAAGAGGCATCAGGTCAAATATGAATCTTTTGCAATGAATTTCTTATTATCTATTAGGCATATCATTCATGAAGCATCATTATTTTTATATTTTATTGAACCACATCGTCGTTTGATTTTATTTTTTAATTTTTCTTTATCGACCAATCTTATTTACATGCTAAAAAACATTTTCTTGTATTGTCTTTATCATCGCAATAAACTCATTGATTATTTGACATTAAAATTGCAAAAACAGTTTGAATTTCAAAAATTTTCTTCCATTTATGATTACTAGCTAAATAGAAAGGAAAAAAAGATTTCATCTTAATAATAAGTGATTTCTCTATACTTGTTTTTTCTACTTTCCAGCACTTAACTGTTCTATCATTATAAGAAACTTTGATGGAACATACCTTATACTTTGACATTTTTTTTTTCTAAGCAAGCCAGAGAATACAAAAACATTGACATATTCCACTTAGACATATTTTGATGCCGTACTTGGGCAATGTTTTAAACAATAACATCATATATTACGTGTTTATTAAAGGAAAATACTAATTTATCCAATGATTTTACTTTCTCATTTTGATGGTTTATGCAATTTTATTTTATTTTTACTTAATGATTGAGAAAATGACTATTTGTAAATTTGTATATTTAAAAAAAAAATCATATATTTAAATTGGTTAAAAAATATTTTAAAAAAATGAAAAAAAATTACAATTTACACTGGCAATACACCCAACGTTTAGGTAAACGCTTGGCAGCACTTGAGTTTGGGTATTGAGAATTGTTGAGGTATGTTGTGAATAATAATGAAAAAGTAAGTGAAAAGTAATAATAAAATATTAAATAGTAATAAAAAGTAATAAATAGTTATAAAAAATAGGTAAAAAATAATAATAAAATAATAAATAATAAATAATAAAAGAGTATATTGAGAAGTGTTGATATACCCTCAACACCTAAACACAACATAAAAGCGTCCTTTATTAAAATAGGACTGTCCATCCGTTTTTGGATCCTTGGTGGCTACAGCTATCACCACAGGTGGCCAAGTTCTCACCATCCAGAACCTGATCATCCCCTTCCATCTGATCATCTTCTTTCAAATGATCAAATGCCTTTCTTACAAGATGAACTTTCAACATGAATATAACTTCGTAATTTTTCACAAATACCAATTGAGAAATGACAATTTTCTCTAAGTAATCTCAAAATCTCCTCTGCCGCTTCCAAATCTCCCTTCTCTTTTAAGTACTTGAGATGTTCAGTCAAAATAAAACGGTTGGGCTTGTATCCTGGCCAACCTACCAACAGTGCTTGCTTCATTGTCTCCACTGCCTTCTCCAACTGACCATGTGCATGATATCCACTAGCCAGACGGTCCCATGTGATTGAGTCTACCTCCATCCCACTCTCTTTAAGCCTGTCTATATATGATTCGGCCTTTTCCAAAAGACCCTTCTTGCAATAAGCAGTGATCAGCACACGTGGAATCCGAAAGTCAAGGAAAGTAGTTACAGATTCCCACTCCTCTAGAATCTTCTCAGCACCATCCAAGTCATCTAGCTTTACTAACGAGCTCATCATACTAAGAAAGCCAGAGTTCCAGACTTCCCCAATCCCTCCATACAAAGTCCAAATACGATACACCTCCGCTTTATTCTGAATAGCCGCGTATATAGTGAGGAACATTTCATAAGCAGACTTCCTTGTTTTACCGCTAACGAGTTGCTCTGCTTTCTTCAGCATTTCTACCGTCTTTTCATGTAAGCCAGCTTTTGAGTATCCATTTGCTGCAACAGCATAAGCATTCCAGTTGACGGTGATTTCAGGATCAGCTTCCATCTTCATTAAAAGCTTCTCCATTCCCTTAATGTCAGAGGTGGTTGCATAAGCATTCAACCTAATGTTAAGTGTGAACATATCCCAGTTAATGCCCATATTTTCCATCTCTTGTATTAGACTTTCTAGTTTCTCTGTTTTACCCATCCGAGAATAGAGAGTTAACATAACATTATAAGACACAGGTGATTTCAGAAAACCTAGCTCCCTCATCTTCTGCATGGTGGCCTCCGCTTTACCCAAAGATTTATGTTCTGCATAGCACTTTAACATAGCACCATATACTTGGATGGTGATTCTTGAAGTGTCAGGGATGCTATCAAAATACTTCTCTGCTTCTTCCAGGCAATGAACTTTAGAGATCAAATTTAGCCGAACCGAAATGTGTCCAGGGGATAGGTTAGGGTTCCTTTGCTCACTCAACCATTCATATATCTGATACAAAACAAGATCCAGGAGCATTAATACCAAGATTACAGTCACATTACCACTGCACCAAACGTCGATGATTTAAGTGAAATACTCTTATATACAATTCTCAAAACAACTTCCTTGTAATCACAACTACAATGGTGCCCAATGTTTCAACCGTAAGGGAAACCAAGTTTCAACCATCCAAACCAACGCTAGAATTATCTAATTGAGAGGTAATTTTCCCAACCTTAAATTTCATGTAGAGGTATTCATCCGGATCCGGGTTTCAAAAGCCGGGCGGATAGCTTGATTCAATCCGGATTTTAATCAGATATCCAGATTGTTTGTTTCTTTTTTTGGATAAAAACCGGATCCGGGTTATAACCGGATTCAATCCGGGTTTTATAATATTTTATTTTTAAAAAAAAAAACTTTATAACTCTAAAAAAAAATTATAGCACTTTTAAAAAAAAAAAATGATATCATGTTCAAATTGCGTAGATTTTTTTAAATAAAATAATTTAAACACTTTCAAAATTTAAAAAAAAAAAATAAATTGAAGAAAAAAATTTAAAAAAAAAATGCAAAATAGGTAATATTGTTGTTATATCACAATGCAAAACATAAATTTACAAAGAAAAAAATAAATAATAATACATAACAATTAATTAAATTAATACAATGTCACTAATATTAGCTGAAAAAAAAGAAAAAAAAAAAGAAAAAAAAGAAAAAAAGAAAGGTTATAAAACCGGATCCTGGTTTTCCTTAACCACCAGGATTCCGGACCGAACCCAAAAAAAATCCAGTCCAGATGAACACCACTAGTTTCAAGTAGCAAAAATATGAGAGACAATAATTGGAGAAGGAACAAGAGTTATCATGCATGCAGTCATTAAAACATTGGTAGAAATTAATCAATAGAAACGGAAACTTGATTGAGTATATTTTTTGGTTTGGGCTTAGACAATGAAAACTTGGGGTTAAGGTCGTGATAAGACTTGAGAGTATATATCCAAGTTGTTCCATGTGACTCTATTTTTCTTTTCTAAGCAGGCAAAATTTTAGTGAATGCACAAATGGTGCAACACAAGTACATAGGAAGCATAAAGAAGGAAAAACAGGTGACTTCCTTTGTTCTGTTTTTATTAAAATTACTATTCTTTTTTTTTCTATATAAGAATTATTATTATTATTACCTAAAGAATACCCATGTTCAATATCAAGGGGCCGCACATGCTATAAAAACCGAAAACGGAAAGAAATGTCACATGACTACAACTGCCACAACTATGCTTACACCTACAAGTAAGCTGCATATACATGGAACAAAATCTAAGTGCAACTAACAGAATCTATGAGAACGAGGATATCAACCAGACGTTCAACTAAATATCAGCTAAATGGACAAACCAAGCTGAAAAGCATAGCAGAACAGTAGCAAGGATGAGCGTTCCCAGGGTACAAGTTTCCAAGGTTAAGAGTTTCTCTTTCCAGATGCAGCAGAGACGATGTAGACTAAATTGCCAACACTTAAATGGAGAAGTCTGGACAGAGAAATTCTTGCAACTTACTGAGTTTTATTGATCCAGACTTCTTATGACTTCATTTGAGTCTAGCTA
Organism: Carya illinoinensis; assembly: GCF_018687715.1. Classification (NCBI taxonomy): domain Eukaryota; kingdom Viridiplantae; phylum Streptophyta; class Magnoliopsida; order Fagales; family Juglandaceae; genus Carya; species Carya illinoinensis. The sequence continues at coordinate 26,726,323 of NC_056754.1, read as the reverse complement.
GAGCAAATTTGCGACATGAGCTCAAACAGGAAAGCTGGCTTGACCATTGCTAGACCTTCGCTCATGCATTTGCGATAAAAATCCCCCTGATCTATTTTGAAAGTTTGGTCTACAATCTACATGCACTTGAGTGAAACTGCGATTTATTCATTTTCGCTTTTGTCAAAAGTCTGGACTATGGTTGCATTTTAGGCTACTTAAAACACTATTAAGCTATTTTGTTCTCCTTATTTGTCATTATTAATTAGTTTTCTTAATAGAAACATTCTGTGAGAGTTCTCACAAGTAGCAAGAACTGAGGATGTAATTGGGGTGGGGTGGGGTAACTACACTTGGATAGAGTAACAACTGAGGCATGGTTTTGGGCCTACCCATGCATTCTTATCTTGATGAAAATTCTGTTGGCTTCTTTGTAAGGTTCTGTTTGTGGAGGCCCGGTGATAACCTGACCTGAAAAGAATCCTTTGTGGTTATTGCTTTTGGTGGATTTTCGAATTTTTGACCCGTTTGGGCTCTTGAACTGACCCAACCCACTGATTAGGGATAGCTATATATTGCATTATTCCTTTGAATGGCCACTGCACAATACCTCGGATTATCATCTGAAATCAAATCCTATGCAGCTTTATGGACGTAGAAATATTGCTGAACCATGTAAATTTTGTGTCATGTATGATTGATTACACTTTTTTTTTTTTTTTATTCTTATCGTTCCTAACAAACTCAAGTATTGCATGTCACTTGATATCTCTTCTTTTCTGATATCAAACAATTACCACATCGCGATTCTTGATTCCACAACTTGGGAAACTGTTTAAAAACTCAACAAATGAAAACAGACCTCCAAAACAGGATTCTACCTCATGCAACCATATCTAAAGTTGAAAACAACAGGTGACAAGAACTCTAGGCGCATGTTTGGGTTGCGGTGGGAAATATAGCTTATAACTTATAACTTAAGTAATAAGTTTTACTATTAGAAAGTTATTTACTTTTTGGTAACCATATGTTTAAATTACTTTCAAACACGTTACATTTGTTTGAAAACAAATTAAAAAAAATGCTTTCTGAAGAAGAAATGGCAATCATTTGATTTTTAAAAATTATGACCATATCTTTTAAATTTTAAAGTTGTATGGATATTTTCACCTATCAAAAGTCTTTTTAAAATTTGAATTACATTCCGGATTATCCTCGCCCACAACTGGTAAACAAGGGAAGGGCCTTTTCCTGGGGATAGGAAAATCATGATTGGGTATAGCAGCCAGGCGGAATCAAATCTCTTAGAACCAAAACGGTCTTCTGTTCTTGGAGCAGAGGATCGGACACATTGAGTGCACCGTATAAAACATCCAATAAATTTATGCATGTTTGTAGGTTCAAATCTACTTCTACCACAAATATAACATACAATTAAGATGGGCTCATTCGTCATCTATGAGACAATCATTAGACCATTCGCAGCCTAAAAACTTTTAACCAAAATGTACACCCATATCAATGGTACATAATACACACACGGGCACTCACAAATGCATACAAGTTTGAAGGGAATTAATACCTGTAAAGCGTGTTGAAAGCGATGATATTTGCGAAGAAGTTTGATCAATCTATGAAGCTCGGAATTCTGGACGTCTCGTCCTTCTTCGAGCCACTGGTCGATCACTCGGACGATCGGAACCCTAGGATCACAGTCCCGCGAAATGCGACCGTAGAGAGAGTCGATTTTGGGCGCAGACCCGGGTAGGGTTTCGGAATGGTAGCAGAAAGCACAGAAAACCCTCGGAATAGCATAGCAGTGCCATGGATTTGAGCGAAACAGCTTCATACATTAGGTTGAGAGCGAGAGATGAAATCGAACCCTAACGATAATTGCGGTATTCTGAAGGCGTTGGGTTTAAGGGTTTAAGAATTCTAATAGACCATTGTGGTGAAGTCCATGTACTAGATCCAACGACGTTTACAAAAAGAAAATTCTAAACAATAATGAGATGTAAATAGTAACGATAGAAATAATTGATATTAATAAAATGAAAAATTTGATTATAAACGATTTTATATATTAATATGCCCACATATTTAACGTGATTATCAAAAAGTTAAATTTTAATAAAAATGATGTCAATTTAAATTTTAAATATGAAGACAGTAGCATGGTATATAGATTGGTATACAGATTTGCTTGTACGTAACGAAACTCTAAAAGTCTATGAATAGTAATAAAATATTTTGAGTTAAAATATGAAAGAAAATATTGAATAAAAATATTATTAAAATATAATTTTTTAATATAATTTTATTTTAAAATTTGAAAAAATTAAATTATTTTTTATATTTTGTATAAAAGTATAGGAAAGTTATAATAATTAGATAATGATTACATGAAAAAATTAAAAATTTGAAATTAAAAAGTGTTTATATTTAAATAACATTTAGATGATAAAATTAGATAAGACGAGATGTGTTGAAACTATTTATGAAACCAAATGAGGCCTTAAAGTAGGCAAGAGTAAATGCTATGAAACTAAAGTGAAATTTAGAAGAAAGCAACTTTTTCTTGAATTTTCAGATGGATAACGTTATTCATGTAATATTAAACAATGAAAGGATAATGAATAATATTGTTATTGTAAGTCCCTCTCCTCTTAGGAGGATGAGGGTTGTAGGTCCCTCTCCTTTTTTGGAGGATGAGGGTTGTGAGTCCCTTTCTTCTATTGGAAGAGAAGGGTTGTGAGTCCCTATCCTCTCTTGGAGGATGAGGGTTGGAATGAGTTTTTCTCGCAGACAAGTCGAGATGGACACTTCTGTTTTACAGAGTCTCACATCTCAGTATGGTCTTGTCTTTAGAGAGCTTTGAAGTTTAGATACTGTCCGGCGCAATGAAAGTTGTGTACGGGGGAAACTTATAACCGATGTGTAGTTGGCTTGTAGTCGGGACTTGTTACCCGTACTTATTAGTCACAGTTGTAACTTCCTTCATGAATGTATTGAAGTTTATTATCAAAAAAAAAAATATATTGTTATTGTAAGATTCTAATCATACCACAACAAAATAATTTATTTTTGCAATTTTATGAGATATTTAGTTTAGTTTGTAAATTCTACGGGAATAAAGATAAGAAGTACTTCGAGAGAGGTAGTAGGCTAAAAACTTGTGTGTGTGTGTGTGTATATATATATAATAAGAAAGTGAATCTTTATTCATTTGAAAATCAATTAGATCATAGAATCTGACCATATAATTTGGGAAATACACTCTTGACATGAATTCCACCAAACTGACATGTCTTCAAGACTCCATGTATGATTTGCCAACTATCAAGCTGCTTCATTAATTGTACGTCTCGTATGCTTAATTAAGCATCCTTGAATCATCTTCATCATCTCCTTAACATCATAGATTAAGTTTCCTAGCAAAGACTAGTTCTGTTTATTATCAAGTAAATTGATTGAACTGAATTATTGCATATTTTATATCTAGAACCAATGTATTTTAATTACTTTATTGACATTTTTATTAGTTTTAGATAGAAAAACTGTTAAGAAGTATAAATCTAAATTGTGATTTAAATTAATTAATATCATAATTTATAATTAATTTTATCACATGTGATTTAATTAGGTAATATTTTTTTAAATGCACAACACATTTTTGATATTCTAATTCTCTTCAGACTATTTTTTATTTCCTATTTGTTTTGTATTATGTTTTTTCTTTTTCTTCTTTTTTTTTTTTGCTTTTAAATAAGGTGCTTCTATTGGCATTCACAGGATATTAATATTTTGATTTGAAATGGTGGGATAAAGATTAAAATTTGCAGCATCAGCTGGCTTGGGATTTTTCAATAGCTTGGAACGTATAAACATGTGACCATGCATGAAAGAAAAATATGCATAGAAGATGTGGGACAATAAAGAAAAGAAATCAACATGGAAGGAGCTATTTGGCTTGACTCTTCAATGGGGACCACGCAAAGCTGGATTTTTGGACGTGGTTTGGAGTATTTCGGAAAGCAACTCAATGCCCCTGTAGACTCACACACAGAAAGCAGCATGGGACATTTGACGTAAGAGGAAAAAAGTCTTCTGGCTTTTGAAAGGCACGGACCCAGGGGTCTTTTTCGTGAGTCTCCACACGTACAGAAAGCAACTCACCACACGGAAGCTTAGATTAATTTATGGCCCTACAACTCACCACACCAAAGCACCTAGACTTCAACCTCACATTATAGCCCCTGCACCTCACGGAAGCAACGTTTCACGCGAGCCTCATTCCAAGACTGCTGCAGCAAAGCATTTCCCTGCTTTCTTTCGCTTTTTGGACATACAGCTACTAGTAGGAAAGTGATCGGTTACAGTTGCTGCTAGAGGAAAGTGAGCCTCAGCTACACAAAGGAAGGTCACGCCTGCTACTATTTTTGGTGTTTTGGTTTGTGTGCATAGAAAGGAAACTCTTTTGTTACCTCAAAGATGGAAAAAAATACAAGGGAGGTAGAGACAAACACTTAGTTTTTGCTAGAGAGTTTAGCTGACTCCCAAGAACCATTTTTCCCCGATTTTCAGTTTTTACATTTCCTTTGCTTTGTGACTAGATTCAAGTTCTTATTCTCTTGCATTTTTATTCAAGTTGTTCTCATTCTAGTTTACTTCTTTTTCAGAATGTTACTTGTAGTAGTGTTAGTGTTTTGTTCTTATTGTTTTCGGTAGTTCCGATTTTTGGTGGTGACTCATGTTTGAACTTCTTCTTGGTGGCTTTAAATCTTTCTTCTAGTAGCATTTTAATTTCATTTCAGTCTAGTAATTTTGGTAGTCACTTGTGCTAGATTTATTCTTGGTGGCTTCCAAGTGTTCTTTCAGTAGTGTTTGAATTTATATCCATGCATTATTGAGTTGTTGTTCTACATTGCGTTGACTAGTTTATGTTGGGATGCTTGAGATTGTTTGGATTTGTGCTTTCGGCTATATTCCTTGGTGTTGAATGATCCTAAGTAGTGTAAATCTTTTCTTTTGGGGTTAGTTTGAACTTTTGGGAATGAGAAATAGTGGGTTTCGAAATTGTACACATGGTGTTTTATGAAATGTCCCTTAGAACATAAGTTTTACAATCTTCCGTTTATTTCTTAGGAACTTTCAATTAGATGATGTTGATGAATGTGGTTTAGTTTCTTAAGCAAGGATAACCATAATTTATTCAATACACATTTATGATTCCACTTAATGAACAAAAATAATTAAAGTAGTGTCAATGTGCATTTGAGTAAAAATTATTTTATGCGAGCTCAATATTCATTATTCCCCACTTGTGTTTGACACGTTATTTTCTTCATTTTTTTTTTGGCATACCCTTTAGTATTCATTCACCATCTCTTACAAAGAAAACAAGGGTATTTTTAACAATGTCAAAAAAGAATCGATTCTTAATGTGAACATAATTGTAGATAGCCTTAATTAATAACTTTCTTTTATTTTTAATTGTGGATAAATTTGCAATCTAGAATAATCAATCCTCGAGGAAATGACTTAGGGACTTCCCTATTACTAGTTGACAACTCTTATACTTGGGTGTAACTCTTAAAACACCTTTTAGAGCGAGTCATAAGTCATTTACCACAAAAAGATAATCAAATTTGACTACTACATTTTGAAAACCCAAGGGAACACATAATTGTAAAATGGCTAGCAGCTCAATTTCCATTGGCTCACCGACTTCTACTTCCTTCCTACTTGCTGCCATAAGGACCATTCCTTTGTAATCTCTCATAATTACTCCAACCCTTGCTTTAAATTGATCATTGAAGATTGCACCATCAACATTTAACTTTACACAACCTGGAGTAGGTGAAACCCAACCATAGATAGAACCTTTAGAATGACTTGATCCCTTCTTGATCTTAGTATGTTATTTATATAATGCAAGGGTCTAATTCATCATTTGATAAGGAAGAATAAGTTTTCCTTCAAAAGCTTGTTGATTCCTTTTTTACCAAAATCCCCAAGCTAGGAGAAAGAATCTAAGTCCCCTTTAATACCTTAGTTGTGCACTCACAGAGCAAAACTCATCATATCAATCCCCTCATCTAATTGTGCTAAGTAATGAAACGGCTTATTCTAGCTTTGTCTAATTAGAGGACAAAAGAATAAGGCATGAGAAGTATCTTCGGAAGCCTCATTGCAGAAAGGCATTGATCTTCCATGAGCACATTCTTATTCATTAAATTCTTCTTGGTGGGAATTCTATTTCTGCAACATCTCCATGCAAAAACCTTAACTCGATTTGAAATCTACATTTTCCATAATAGCTTCCATAAGGCTTTATTTCCTTCTGTATTGGAGCATTCCCCACCATTATTCCCTCTTTGTGTTTGAAGAAAAAATATGTATGCACTTTTGACACTATACACTCCACTCCTTTCATGTTCCCAAATCAACTTGTCTTCCATGTTTGCTTCACCCAGCTGGATTTTAAGTACCTGAGTTGCCTCTCTTCGTGGTAACACTCTTCTTACAGATTCAACATTCCACCACCCAGTACTTGTATCAATGAGACTCTCAACCTTAGCATCTTCTTGATAGTGTGCTTGATTATAAAATCTTGGAATAAGCTTATGTTTAGGCAAACAAAAATTAGCCCATATATTAATTGATTTTCCATTGCCAACCCTCCATCTATAACCATTTGCAATCATCTGGAGGAACAATGACGTGGCCAGGTTCTCTCTAGGATCTACGTAACCCTAGGGTTTGCATGGAAAACCCTGTAGTGCCGTCCTCGTCCTCTGCTGCCCAGCTGTTGGGGGTGCCTGGAACGGTGGCTGGAGTTACTCTTTCTTCTTCGTTGCATGCTGCTGGAGTTGGTTTTCGGAGGGGTTTTGCAAATGTGGTGGCTAACCGGCCACAACCTCTGCCTTCCATGGACATATCTGTTCGTGAACCCCGGTTTGTGGATGGGGAGATGTTCTTTACGTTCTCTTCGGCTGAAGTAGCAAAATCGACTGAGCCTTTTCGGTTCGCTGTGGTTTTGAAGTTTCAACGGCGCCGGCCTTCTTTGGACCAGATTAGAGTTTTTATTAAAAGTAGATGGGGTCTTAAAGAGATGCCGGTGGTTGGTCAATTGAGAAACACTCGGAATATACTGGTCCGATTGATTAACGAGGGTGACTTTGTATCTATTATGGCTAGAGGATGCTCAGACGTGAATGGTGTTCCGTATAAGATCTTCCACTGGACTCCGGGTTTTAATGAAGAAGATGAGCCCCCGTTGGTCCCTGTTTGGCTTACACTACCTGGACTACCTCCGAATTACTTCCAAACATCCATGTTGAAGAGTTTTGGTGATGGTTTTGGCCGGTTCTTGAAATGTGATAATGCTACGTTGTGTGTTACCAGACCGGAAGCGGCTAGAATTTGTGTTGAGTTGGATGTCTCGGCGCCGTTGAAGAAGCATTTCTGGATAGGATCACCTGGGCTGGAGAGCAGTATTTTTCAAGAGGTTATATATGAGAACCTGCCGGTGTACTGTAACTGGTGCAGAAAACAGGGGCATTCGGAAGGCTCCTGCAAATCGAAAAGTCAGTATAATTTGAAGGGGAAAAAGAAAGTGGATTCGGTTGCCAATGGGAAGGGGTTAGAGACCAAAGTATGGAAGGTGGTAGGGGAGAAGAAAACAGAAGAGAAAGTGCAGGTTGAAGAGGAGGAGAAGGAATACCGAGTGGACGACGGAAACAAATTCTGGATCAGATTGCCCAGAAACAGAGTATTGCTCAGTCCGATCAGTTGGAGATTTTATTTATGGATTCTAATGGTGTTTTATTTTTACAGCCTCAAGCTCTCTTGGAGGAGAATGGGATGAAGATGACTGAAGCCATTCGGCTGATGGAACCGGAGGAAGAACATGTAGTGGAACAGAATGTTTATAGGGACCAATCGGCTGGAAAGTTGTCTTGGTATGAGGAAGCTGAAAATCTGGGTGAAAAGGAAGAGGGTAATGATTTGGTAGACATCCGTGGGTCCCCTAGAAGCTCTCTAAAGCTGATTGATGAAGCTCTTGAAGGAGAAGTTTGCTGCAATGCTATAGGTAATGATAATTGCTTACGGTATCCTTTTTTAGCACATTCTTTGACTGATAATGATAATGAGGATGAGATTGAAGAATTGGCTACCAAGTGTTATGAGTCGGATAGTGAGATTGAAGCTCCGAGGAAAAAAAAAATATCGTGGGAAAAAAGAAAAAAAACCGATTGTTGTTCTTGAAGGAACGACACGTTCCAATAAACATTATTAATTAATGAATATTCTTGTATGGAATATTAGAGGGATTTGTTCTTCGAAGGCAAGTTTGAGGCGGATTAAGAATAAATACCTTCCATCGGTTGTAGCAATTTTAGAACCTTTTCTTTCTGTTAATAAGTGTGCTCATTGGGCACGGTGGTTACGTCTTCCAAATTTCTGTAATAATGTGGAAGCAGGTGGTAAAGTTTGGTTGTTCTGGGCTGATGGCATTGAGTTTCAATTGCATTCAGTGATGACTCAAGCTCTCTCAGGTTGGTTCTCTCTTGGTAATTCTAGAGTGTTGGCTACTTTTATTTATGCAAGTTGTTTTCAAGAACAACGTCGGGTCCTGTGGTCTTATCTTCAGGATTTAGATGGTGGTGATAATATACCGTGTTTTCTTGGTGGGGATTTTAATATTATCTGGTCGGAAGGTGAGAAAATTGGTGGAGTTTGTCAGTCTTCTCGGGGGCGGGATGAGTTTAATAGATGTATTCAAGATTGTAGTCTTGTTGATCTTCCTTTTTCTGGTAATCGTTTTTCTTGGTGTAATGGGAGGTTAGGGGGTGGAAGAATTTGGGCTCGGCTTGATAGAGTGCTGGTGAATACTGGTTTTCTATCCAGTTTTCCTAACAATTGTTTGACGTATCTTCCTCGAACCTCGTCTGATCATTGCCCTATGGTTACCTCTTTATGGGTTGATAGGAGGGTTGGTCCTACACCTTTTCGTTTTCAAAGAATGTGGTGTTTGCATGAGGATTTTTTAGGTGTGGTAAGTGAGTGTTGGAGTCAAGAATTTCAAGGATGCCCGATGGTGAAATTTAGTAGAAAATTAAAAAAATTGAAACAAGTGTTGAAGAAATGGAATAGGGAGGTCTTCGGTAAAGTGGAAGTAGATCTTAAAGTCATTGAAGAGGAGCTCCTTGCGATGGAGAATAATGTACAACAAAATTATACTCAAGATATGGAAGTTGATCTTTTGAGATGTAAGCAAAAGCATCTCCAATATTTGCATAGAGAGGAGATTATGGGGTGTCAAAAATCCAGAGTTAAGTGGATTTGTGAAGGTGATGAAAACACAGCTTTCTTTCATGCTTCTCTTAGATGTAAAAAGAAATTTAAGGCTTTAGAGAGTATGATTCTTGAAGATGGTAGTGTTCTTGATTCCGGTGAAGCAGTCCTTGAGGGGGCTGTTGATTTCTTCCATCAGCAATTAACCACGACGGCAGTGTCTTTTGAGGAGCCTGGTATGAATCTTATAACTTCTATTATTACTGAGGATGATAATCAGTTTCTTTGCAGAGTTCCAAATTTGATGGAGGTTAAGGAGGCGCTTTGGTCGATCCCACAAGATAGTAGCCCAGGGCCTGATGGGTTTTCTGCTAGTTTTTTCCATCATGCCTGGGATATTATCAAAGAAGATTTATTGATGTTGGCAGTTGAATTCTTTTAGGGTAAGCCTTTAACTACGTTCTTTGGTGCCACCAATATTGTGTTGATACCGAAAGTGGATGACCCAAGGGGTTTTTTGCAATTCAGGCCTATCAGTTTATGCTCTGTTGTTTATAAAATTTTATCCAAGGTTCTGGTGAATAGGTTGGAACCAATTATGAAGAAAATAATCTCTAAGAAACAATCAACCTTTATTAAAGGCCGAAGCATTTTTGATAATATTTCTATTGCTCAAGAAATGGTTCAAAGTATGAACAAGAAAGTGAGAGGTGTTAATGTTATGATTAAAATTGATATGGCAAAGGCGTATGACAGGGTAAATTGGCGGTTCTTGTTGGAGGTGATGAGGAGGTTGGGTTTCTCAGATCATTGGAGGGGCCTGATTTTTAATTGTATCTCTTCTCCTATGTGTTCGATGATGCTTAATGGTTCTTTGAAGGGCCTTTTCAAACCTTCCTCGTGATGTTAGGCAAGGGGATCCCCTATCGCCTTATCTTTTCATTTTATCTCAAGAATTGCTTTCTCGTATGATTAATGTTGATTTTCAACAGAAAAGAGTAAAGCCTTTTAATTCTAATGGAGGTATACTGTGATCTCTCATTTGTTTTATGCTGATGAGGTGCTGATTTTTTCAAATGGGGGTAAAAGATCTCTCCTGCAAATTATGAAGACTTTGCAAGCGTACCAATCTATGTCTGGTCAGATGGTCAGTCCGGCTAAGTCATCTATTTTTTTCTCCTCTAAGTTTTCCATTGCTAGAAAATTGGAGTCTTTGAGGATCACAAGTTTTATGGAGGGGAAATGGCCATGCACTTATCTGGGAGTTCCGCTACATGTGGGAAGGATGACTATCAAATTATTTGAACCTTTGTTGTTAAAGTTGCAGAAAAAATTAGCTGGGTGGAAGAGTAACATTCTCTCTTTTGGGGGTAAGATTATTCTTCTCAAACATGTTTTATCTAGCATGCCAATTCATGTTCTCTCTGTTATGAATCTGCCTAAGGGTGTTTTCAAGGCCATCAAAAGTATCTTCTCTATTTTTCTTTGGAATTTGACTGATGATAAAAGAAAAAGAAAATGGGTTTCTTGGAAAAATATTTGTTTGCCGGTTGAGGAAGGAGGTCTGGGTATTCGGAACCTACATGATGTGCAAAGGTCTCTTTTCATGAAATTTACTTGGAAACTATTGGACGGGAATTCGGTGTGGGCAAAATTCTTTCTGAGGAAATATGTGGGTGATAAGCACCCTATGGCTCTTTATAATTCCACAGGTTCAAGATTTTGGAAAGGTATTTTATCTGTGATGCCGATTGTGCAACAGAATTCATGTATTTTGATTAAAAGTGGTGCTTGTAATTTTTGGTTTGATAATTGGTTGGGGGATGGGGCCATTGCTAATACAGAAGAGATTAGTGCCGATGAGAATTTATTGGTGGCTGATATTTTAAATAGTTCTGGATGGGATGTGGTCAAATTGCATTTGCTGGTGTCGGAAGAGATGGTTGAGAAAATAATTGCTTCGTGAGTTCATATCTCAGGTGGTTTAGATGTGCACATTTGGAAGCCTAATCCGGATGGTACTTTCTCTACCAAATCTGCTTGGCATTTAATTAGAGAGACTGGAACTATCTGTCTTTGGAAAAAATGGCTTTGGCATAGTTTGATTCCAAAAAAAATGTCTTTTGTTTGTTGGCGTGCTAAAAACCATGTTTTACCTGTGGATGATATCATTTCTAAGCTAGTTATTCCTCTAGCTTCAAAATGTCATTGTTGTGTTTTACCACAACAAGAATCCATTGATCATATTTTTTGTAGTGGTGAGTTGGCTGCTATGGTTTGGAGGTATTTTGCAGGTATTTTGGGGGTTCGGTTGCCTAACCTCCAAAACTGGACTGTGGTTATGAATGTTTGGTGGATTCGAGCGTCAGAATCTTCTCAAGTAAGTTGTTGTTGTGGTATCTTACTTATTATTATTATCACGTGGGCTTTGTGGAGAGCACGGTGTGAGCATAGAATGGAAGGAAAGTTTACTCATTGGAAGGGTGTGGTAAGGAGGATTAAATTGATGTTAATTGATATTTTTTCTCTGCATTGCAAATTTGATAGATTGCATGCAAATGATATCAAGGTTTTACAGGAATTAAATTGCCCTTTTTCTCATGTTAGAAAAAAAAGTATGAAAGCTATAGCTTGGATTAAGCCAAATAGAGGTCAGTATAAACTCAATGTTGATGGTAGTTCGCTCAGAAATCCTGGATTAGCAGGTGGCGGAGGGGTTATTAGAGATCATGATGGTCGAGTGTTGGCGGGTTTTGCTATTCATTATGGGCAAGTCTCCAATAATGTTGCTGAGGGGAGAGCTTTACTGATGGGTTAAAGTTGGCACAATAGTTGGGTATTCGGGACATCTTGGTGGAGTCCGATTCAGAAGTTATTGTGAAATGGATTCAGGCTGGTAAATGTAGTTTATGGTATTTGTGGGATTTTTGGGATGACATCCAGAGTTTGTTTGCTGATTTACAGTGTTCCATCCAACATATTTTTAGAGAAGCAAACATGGTTGCAGACTATCTTGCAAAAGAAGGGGCTTTTAATAGAGGTAAGTTTTTTACAGGGTTGGCTCTTGATAGGGGAATCCTTCGTGGTTTAGTTCATACGGATATGTGGGGTCTTCCTTATTTAGGATGTAATTGTGTTATGTTGTTAGTTTTTTCTTTGTTTTTTCCTTTGATCACAGGAATTTTTTTGGTTTTTTGTTTATTTTTTGTAAAATCTCTGTTGATAGTGATGTAACCACGGTTTTCCTCCGCCATATGTGAGGGCTTTCTTAATAAACTTGGAATGGGGCTGCTATGTGGGTGGCTACCGGCTATTTCAAAAAAAAAAAAAAAAAAAAAACCCTCCATCTATAACCCTCAAGCAATTATTGCTTTGCCTCCAATACGCCCCTCCAAGTATATGATAGAGTTGAGCCTAATTTTGATTCCCAAAAATTCGAATGGGGAAAATACTTAGCCTTCTAAATCTTGTGCACCAAAGAGTCTACCTCTTGATATACTCTCCAACCCTACTTCGCAAAGAGGACCAAATGAAATGTCTTTAAATCCTTGAAGCCCATTCCACCCCTTGCTTTTGCTTCACACATTTGCTCCCAACTAGCCCATCTAATCTTATTCTCTTATTTCCTCTGACCCCACTAGAATTTTGCGATCATACTTTTTAGTTCACATATTTGCTCATCAACTGCAATGTCTTCCACCACTCTGATCATATGTCCAATACGTTCCCCACATTCTCTCGACATCCCCACCAATGGCAAGTTATGGAGTTGCACCCATAAGGATGCATGAACAAAATTCTACTTATTGACTTGTTTGAAACCATCAAAAGGATTAATCACAAACAAATGATTATAAAAAAACCATGGACAACCCCCTTCCACTCTTTATTTATCCGCATGAGTTGCAAATGTGATGATAAAAACATTTGATCCCACTTCTTGAAACGTAGCTGGCTTACTCAAACACCAAATTTTCGCCATAGCATATTCTACAATATTCTTGCTTAACATTCAATCAGCCCAAACCTTTCCAACTAAGCATCTCTCGCCCTTTCGCTTTGCTTTTGAAATTTCTTGATCTCCAATCCCTAACCACGTCCTCCTCCTCTGTTAGATTCAACTGATCACACAAATCCGCTAGATTCTCCATTTTCAATTGATCACACCCCCGCTATGATCCCTCTCTTAACTCAAAAAACCCTCCCACTGTTTACACCATCACCTTTTCTCTAGAGAGAAGGAGATGAGACAATCATGCCTAGTACATATTTTATAATAATTTTATCATAGTTTTACTCAAACGCCAAAAACTTATATTTGAAAAACTCTCTTCTTTATCATCTAGATCACATATCATATGACCATAAAAATAACTAAAACGTGTTGTGAGTGGCATAATTTTCTTTAAATCCAAAATTCTTCATGTTTTGACATTTTCATTTTTGACAAGCATGAATAATGATGCATTGAATCATTGAGAACTTGTTCAATTTTTTTTTTTTTAAATAAATCTATCTATCATTTCATTATGAAATCATATCAATACAACATTTTTCCTTTACAAATAAATGTTCTATCTGTGTTGGTCCCTCTTCTATTTAACACATTTCCTTATTCCCCACCCCCCCCCCCCCTTTCTTATTCCCCACCACCCCCCCCCCCCCCTTTACATCTAATTTTGCTAACTTGCCTACCACTTCATTCCCCTCTCTATGTATAAAAACTAAAGACCATCTTGAGTTAGACTTTAAAAAGGACTTAAGGTCCTTAATCACCTGACCCCTACCCGAAACATCTTCTATCTCGTCTGTTGGGGGGATTTTCCCTAGGGTCTAGGACCCACAAAGACAAGCCTAGATTAAACATCATGAGGGTCCCCTAGAGGTCTCGAGAAACCTAGCCTAAGCCCACAAAGTTCCTCAACGACCCGAATAGGACCCATGACTCACAAAAGTCCGACATGCCTGTTCGGGTCAGGATGGGATGTTATACAATGAGCACGAGAAACCAAACTAGTGGAAAGGGAATGAGGCATTCATAGAGAAGGGACATGACTCCAAGGCAGCAAGAGGATATCACACCACATTAAATAGGTTTACCAGACAATCACACCACATTAATGATTAATCCTAGAGGGCCATACCGCATTAAAAGCAGTATGGTGGAGGGAGGTCTGAAAGGACATCCCTTCCCCCCAGGTTGTAAGGTATGGCCTTCTGGCCCTTGGGGCTGGGTATATAAAGACACTTGGCCTTCAGGTAAAGGGATTGGATTCTTCCCATCAATTTCTTCCTACTGAACATTTTACTTACTGAATTTTCTATTTCCTAAAACATTGAAGGATCATTGCTGACTTAGGCATCAAAGGTTCCCCTGGCCACCCTAGGGCCGCCATTTCCAACTCTTTCTTTGATATCACAGGCCCAAGAAACCAAACACCTGGACCATTGAGAACCTCGACCCTTTGGTGTACAAAACACGCCATCAATAGTGGCACTGTCTATGCGATACGAAAAACTTTAAAAACGTGTCCTTCAAATGCCGACAAGGACACGTTGTCAGTTGGTGTAGGACCAGGAAGAAGCAACCTCAGTCAACATGAAAACTAGGCTAGCATCCATGGAATAATGCGTTGGAAAACTCACCAATGAGATGACTGTTCTCCATGAGGAAAACCAAGCCCTCAAGGATGGCAATAAAAACTTGGCACACTATAGAGATTCGTGTGCCAGCAAGCACCAGGAGTCTTGACTAGAAGAATGAGGGGACAAGGACCAAGAAGAAAGAAAACAAATTCAAGACGAGCTTCACAACCTCAAAGGGAAGTACGAATGATCGTAGATCAACTTATCAACAGTAGATCAATTGCTTGTCAGCATAGGTTTACCCTACAATGCAAAGGTGATGGAGGTTCCATTACCTTCCAGGTTCCACCCATGGAAGTATATGATGGGACCTAGGACCCAATGGAGCACTTTGAAACTTTCAAGGCCCACTTGATGTTGCATGGGTTTCTTGACGAGGTGGCTTGCATGGCCTTCCCGTTAACTTTGGTGCCAGGCTCCATCAAAAATTTTGACAAGTTGGCCTACTTATTCCTCACCCATTTCATGGCTAGTAGGAGGAGAAGGCGCCCTGCCACATTCCTCATCTTCAAGCAAAAGGAAAACGAGACTCTGAAGGCCTACCTGGCCAGATTCAATAAATAACGAATGACCACGAAGGATCAGAACAAGAAGATTACCCTAGCAGTACTCCTGTGGGAAGTATGGCCCCAATTAGTGTTCATCGCAGACCCTCCGAAAATTCCTGGGCCAGGTTGACAATTTCATCAATGCCGAGGCCACCCTCCGCGCCCTGGCCGAACCATGGCGCAAGGAGCTAGGACGAGCAGACAGGAAGTGGAAAGCCTTGACAAAAGGCGATGTTCAAGAAAAAGTTGAGTGAAAACAGCGGGAGGCAAGGAAGGAAGAGCCTACTACAAGAAATGCATCATACTAGCATGACCAATCAACATTCACCGTCCAAAGGGAGGAGAGACGACCGACCCAAGAGGAGCCTTGCTACTTTACTTACCATCAGTCGACCACCCACAACACCGAGCAATGTCGTTCGCACTAGGGTGACCAAGCTGCACCTAGGCACCCTTCCCCTTAACAAGGAGAGGGGCCGTGGAAGGGAAGCTTTGGAAAGAGGAGCCTCGGTAAGGGCTATCAACAAAGGAGAGTAGAGAGCCCAAGAAGAAGGAAAGCCAAACAAAAGCTGTTGCGCGCCCTTTCAGTGGGAGAAATCTGCACTATCGTAGGAGGCTTTGCTAGTGGTGGGGCCATGCAAGGGAAGCCTGATATAAGGAAGTCTACTCGGCCTCTTACCACCCCACTAAGTACTGGAGGGGTGAACCCTCCCCTATAATTTCTTTCGAAGAAGTTGACGAGGAGGGAGTCATCTATCTACGCGATGACACGTTTGTAGTAACCATGCAGATCGCTGACGTCACCACGAGGAGGATTCTCATCAACACCGGTAGCTCAACGAACATCTTATTCTGGGAAACACTCACCCTTATGGGAATAGACGAAGCTCAGCTCCTATCAACCAAAATTCAACTCAAAGGCTTCTAGGGGAGACGGTCCAACCAACGGGGATGATCACCTTGTCTGTCTTAGTGGGTAGTGTTCATCGCATTGCCCTGTCATGGTCAACTTCTTAGTGGTAAGAGCCCCTACCTAGTATAACGCCATCATCAATTAGCAGACCCTCAATAAGCTGAAGGCAATCATCTCCACCTACCACCTAAAAGTAAAATTCTCAACGGCCCAAGGGATAAGCAAAATTCAAGAAGAGCAAGCCTCAGCACAAGAATGTTATATGCAAGAGCTGAAGTCAACGACCGAGGGAACAACATGCAGCGCAAACATGCCCCTCTCATAAAGCTACGACAAGCTCTTATTAGGAAGCAAATTGTCTTGGCTAAAGGGGGGAGAGGGGCATATATAAGAAAAAGGAAAAGTGAGCCAGGTCCTCTTGTAATTTTGTTCCCTGTTGTATGAACTCTGTTTAATGAAAAGCACTAGTCTTTTTTAGGGATTTAGTCAACAAATCTTCAGCAACAATTACCTTATTCAAGCATCAAAAATCTCACCGAACAATTACCTCCCTACAGGGTAACAAGGGAATGGGTGTAATGCCAAAAGCTACTTTATCCCTCCCACGGCAGAGTGTGAGCCTTTCCTCAAACAGCCCAACATAGCCAACCTTCCTCGTGGGTGTTGACCAACGGGATCTGGTTCAGTCAGACATACTACCCGAATAGATTATCTCCCCTCGGGGCACCAAAGGGCGAGATGAGACAAAGCCCATCTTGAACCTCCTGTTGAGGAGAGCGGGTCCAACCCTAAGGTTGCCTACACAATACCCTATTCCACCATGACGAAGAGTAGGTGCAACACCAGCCTGAACCTCACCTGCCTTCCCTATGGTACCAATGAATGGGAGTAGGTTAAAAGTCAGGCATGTTGCCCGAACATACTACTTTCATGTGAGGGTCAATAGGCTGGACAAACCCCAAGTTAGTCCAACCTCCCCTATGGAGGAGAGCAAGATCAGTCCTTAGGCTGCCTAAACATTAACCCATCCCACTATAGTGAAGAGTAATCTGATTTTTAGGCCGTTGACTAATTACCTTCCCCGAGAGAGAGAGAGAGAGAGAGAGAGAGAGAGAGTGTTGTGTGTGTGCGCGCGCGCGCGCATGATTTAGGGCACCTCAATAACTTGACACACCTTACCTTCCTTGTGGGTGTCAACCAACGGGAGCTGGTCCAGTCAGACATACTGCCTAAACAGATTATCTCCCTAAGGGGCACCAATGGGCAAGATGAGCCAAAGGCCATCTCAACCCTCCCGTGAGGGAGAGCGAGTCCAACCCTAAGGTTGCCAGAACATTACCCCATTCCGCCATGCCAAAGAGTGGGTGCAACACCAGCCTGTCCCTCAATCCCCTTTCATGTGATGTCAATTGGTGAAAGTGGGTTCAGTCAAACATACTGCCTGAATAAACTACCTCCACGTAAGGGTCAACAGGCAGGACGGACCACGGGTTAGCCTGACCTCCCCTATAGAGGAGAGCAGAACCAGCCTAATGCTGCCCAAACATTGCCTCATCCTGTTATGGAAAATGGATGATTACCTCCCCCCTGGGGTTTGAATGAGGGGGTGTGGCTTGAGGTGCCCCTACCCCTCTCTCGGCGGAGTGCGAGATGGTCCCAAAACTACCCGACACAACTGTGAAAGAAACATCCTCCTCCAAGCGAACAAAAACTTTGAACTTCCCCACATCAACCCGGCGAGACAGGTTAGTAATCATCAATTGGTTCAAATTCTACAGCGCACACAAAAACGACCCTTCTCTTCAAACATGAGGATCAATAAGGCAAGCCCTGTCTTACATACCGCTCGACCTCCACCAAAGTATTTGGGCGAGTTCAGGCTTACAAACTGCTCGACCCCTCTTGCCAAACACAAGGGTCAAATAGGTGAGCCCGGTCTTACATTCCACTCAACCTCCGCCAAAGTATTTGTGGGAGTTCAGGCTTACATGTAGCTTGACCCTTTTGCCAAACACAACGGTCAACGAGGCGAGCCTGGTCTTATAGACCTCTCGACCTTCGCAAAAGTATTTCGGCGAGTTCAAGCTTACATGCCACTTGACCCCTATCGTCATACGTGAGGGTCAACAAGGCGAGCTCGGTCTTACATACCCCTCGACCTCTGCCAAAGTATTTAGGCTAGTTCTGGCTCACGACTCTCGACCCCTCTCACCAAACGTGAGGGTCAATGTGGCAAGCTTGGTCTTACATACCGTTCGACCTCCTCCAAAGTATTTGGGAGAGCTCAAGCTTATATGCCACTCAACCCTTCTTATCCAATGCAAGGGTCAATGAGGCGAGCTTGGTCTTATATACTGCTCAACCTCCGCCAAAGTATTTGGGCGAGTTCAGGCTTACATGCCACTCTACCCCTCTCGCCAAACATGAGGGTTAACAAGGAGAGCCCAATCTTACATAACGCTCGACTTCTGCCAAAGTATTTGGGCAAGCCCTATTATACATATAGCTCGACCCCTCTTGCCTAGTGTGAGGGTCAACGAGACGAGCTAGGCTTATGCGCCTCTTGACCTCCGCAAAGAAGTTATGGGTGAGAGCCTGGTTTCACATACCGCTCGAACCCCTCTCCCCAAGCGCAAGGGTTAACAAGACGAGCTAGACTTACACACTGCGCCATGCCCATAGAGAGATGCGGGCAAGTATGGCTTAAGTTGCTAAGTGGTTTTTGGCCAAGGCTAGCCCTATGCATAAACATTACCATATGCTAAGGACAACCCAGTTCAACCTAAGCATTCAACCCTTATGAAGATAAGCAGGTGAAAAGGCCGTTATACTCAGCGGGGTACTACTCAACTTTTGGAATCACTCTTACAACATTAGAAGTTATTTACTCATCAAGTTAAAAGAAAATGTCAAGTCTCAACAAGCAACCAACATATTATTTATTGTCCACAAGGGGCATGTCCAGAGTACAAGCAAGCAAAGTGGGCAGGAAGGACAAAGATTGAGGCATAAATAAAGACCATTTTATTCATCAACTGTTAGAACGGTTACAAAGGGAAGATTACAACATATTGGCAAGAAACCATACAAAGAGAAAGAGTCAAAGTAATCTCAAGATGTGTGTTGATTTGTATAAAAGGAAAATAAATCAAACATATCAATAAAAGATGCCATAAGAAATGGAGATTTTCTTAATATAATGTATATAGATGCATGTAAATATTTTTTCCTATAATATTTTATATA
The DNA here is from genome assembly GCF_018687715.1 of Carya illinoinensis. Taxonomy (NCBI): domain Eukaryota; kingdom Viridiplantae; phylum Streptophyta; class Magnoliopsida; order Fagales; family Juglandaceae; genus Carya; species Carya illinoinensis. The sequence continues at coordinate 26,706,691 of NC_056754.1, read as the reverse complement.
AGTATTTCATTACTTTTATAGATAATTTTCATGATATGAATGTTCTAGCTGTTACATGAGAAGTCTTAAGCCATTAGTAATTCTTGTAGTACTTCTCATGGGGAGGAACTGCAGTCAGATAGAAAAGTGAAAATCATTTAATTGGATTGAAATAGTGTCATAAAAAATATTAAGTGTTGGGTTATATTGATTTAGAACTTATATTTTTTAGCCTTAATGATTTATTTTTTAGTTATGAATTGTTTTAAGGCATATTTATGCATGGGTAGTCAAATTAAAGTAATAATTTATAACCCAAATGAAAGATTATTGAATCTTATAATAGTTATTGGGTACATTATTATTATTGATTACTTAAGGAGATTCAAATGATTTAGGCTGTATTGTTTCTACTTATAGTTTGAATTTTGAGAAAATTGAAATATCAAAATTCTTATGGTTGGCAAAATCAGTGGGAGTATGGAAACTATAAATGTGATTATTGTGATGTACATTCTCGTACTTTTAAGATTTTTTGTAGTTTCCTTTTATAATTATCTTAATGATAATATGGAACAACAAGCAAATGATCATTCACCTCATCAGAGAAACACCACTGAAGAATTGGCCATAAAGACATCAGAATAGGTAACCTCGTGCAATCTTCTTGATTTGCTATTTGGTTAAGTTATGTGGTATATCTTCAAAATTTGAATGTGATATAGAAATAAATAAAAATTTACATATGTTTTCACAAATTATAGAAATAAGTGATTCTATAAAAGATTGATGCATAAAAGAGTGATTGAAATCCATGGATCAACGTAAAGTCTACAATTTCATCTAAATTGTCTAAAATGTATGAAAAGTCGAATGGAAATGGGTTTTGGAGACAAAATCTTGACTTTAAGGGTAATGTTGAACGATATAAAGTTAGACTCATAATTAAGGATTTCACTCAGAAATGAGCATTGATTAGAGATTTTTTCTATTAAACCTAAAAGAACTCATTAAGAATCACTATAACATTAGTAACTCATTATGGTCTAGAGTTACATCCAATAGATGTGAAAACAATTGTAGAGTGAAAGTTTGAAATCTACAAGAAATGAATAAAAGAATTTCTTAAAAGAGGTAACAGATTTCTTGAAAATTGGTATCTTGATAATACCAATACTGTTTAGGGATTAAGAAAAATATTTATTGTTAATATATATATATATATATATAGCCGTAAGTCAGTGGTAGTATATTTGCATTTTGGTCATGCATGTATATGACTTTTGGCAAAGTATGAATTATGGTTTATAGTATGGCATCAAAGTTGTGTATCTAGATAACTTTAAAATGAAATTTATGAACGATACATCTTTCGTAATTCTGATTGAATTTTAATACCAAGACAATGACTGTTAAGATTGTCTCAGTATAGTTGCATAAAACTTTGAAAGACTTTGCATGAAGAATAAAATGTGACATGCTCAGTATTTACAGTGTTCTTGAATTGATTAGGTCATTAAAGAAATTTTGTATAAGATAGTTATAAAAAACTTGGTGGTTGCACATTTGTATACAGCTGAACATCGGTTTTATCATTAACATCCTTGGTTGTTACTAAAGTAACCCAAGGATATTTGATCCAAACGTTGTGAAAAGAGTGCAATGTTATTTGCAAAAAATTAAAGATTATATTGTTGTCTTAAGAAGAACTGTACTTTTAAGATAACTGGATATTTAGACCCTATTTTATGGGATTACTGTAATGATGGAAAATACAGTTACGATTATGTATTTTGCTATCTAGTAGAGTTATTTATGGAAAAGTATGAGGCAAATCTTTTACTACTTCATGTGCAATAAGGACTGAATTTTGGCATGTTTTGAGGCCACAGTTTATAGTATCTGACTGGGGAAATTTATCTTAGGACTTGGAATTGTCGACTTATAGCCAAGCCGCTAAGAATGTATGGCAAGAATTCCTCAGAGTATTTTTTTTCCGAATGATAAGTATTTAATTTCAAATACCTAAGTATCAAGGAGGAAGTACAGAAACAAACAGTGTCCATAGAACATATTAGTACTACGCTTATGATAGCAGACCCATTAACGAAGGGTCTAGTAGTGAAGCAATTTAAAGAGCATATTGACAGAATGGATCTTATAATGTAAACATGTTATTGAGCTCGTAGATGTTTTATTTTATTTGGACACTTAATGATAGCTATTATGGTTGTTTTGTTTCCGTTTTCTTGTCTTTCCACTTATTTGTATATTGAATAGTTTAGAAGAATGATGACAAGATAATGTCTACAACAGACATAAATTGGAACCCAAGGCATCATGATATTAGCCTTAATTATCCCAATTAAAGATCATGTTAAATTGGTTATTGGTGTTGTGGTACATGGAAGGGAATATGTTGATTATATAACAGAGGACCGCCATGACTCGTATCGGTAGTGATTTGACATTGATATTACAAAACTCATGTAATGTACTTTGAGCTATAAAAGTTTCAGAAAATGAATTTGTGCAGTATGATTAATTTCCTGTAATAAACCCATGAACGGAAAATATTATTTTATGGGCGTATGAGCCAAGTGGGAGAATGTAAGAGTTTTATTTAAAATCTATGTCCCACATACCCATCTTAATATAATTTAAAATAGCTCAAGTCTTATCACACTACAAGAATCTAGGCTTTTCCCAACGATTTCTTATCTGCTGCCAAAAAAATCATCTTAATATATGCTATATAACGGCGATTTATTAGTCCCTGCATTAAATCACTGATTAAGTGGTGAGAAGTGTCACTTAGTATATAGCAGCGGCTTTAATTATTTTAGCGGCAAAAACTTTCGCTGCTAAATCACTGAATAAATATCAGGCGCCAAACTTGCATTTTATTTCCCTCCCCGCCTGCGACTTACAGTACCCTCTCTCTCCGTGTGTTTTTAGTCGATTTTCCATCACCTGAAAGTAAAATCCCTTCCGGCGAATCCATAGTGCACCACTGCGATAATCCCCATTTCCGAATACGTCCCAGAGCTCCATCTCTGGCCTCCACTGCATTTTTCTTGTGCGCCTTCAAGCTGGGTCATCGTTTCCTTCCAAAACCAAGAAAATCGTGCCTCCATCGATCGGCTTACCCATTTCAATTCTATGAACCCTGATGGCTTGCAAAATTTCATATTGCAGATTTCACAAGTTCACTCGAGCGGAGGCTTTTGGCCGCTCGAGCGAATTCAGGCAGAGTCGAACGCTCGACGCGCGCTCGACACCCCGCTCGAGCGAACATCGTATTTTGATAGATTTTAGGTTTTCCGCCGTGGGACCATATAAAAGGTCATTCTTCACTCTAGAGCCGCGAGTTTTGACTGGAGAACACTCTTTGGGAGAGAAAAACATAGCTAGAGGGATTCAAATCGTTTGTTTTGGAGACGAAATTCCAATTTATTGCACGTACGTTGGATTCATACACGAGCACGGACTGGAGAAAGGCGTTGAATCGTTCTCTTGAGCTTTTGACGACCAGTTGAGGCTGCAAGGAGGATTTTTCAGTGTTTATTTTCTTCTTCCCATCTTCTCAGAACAATTATGGTGAATTCGTTTATGTTGAATTCCAATTCTAGCATGAGCTAAATTTTCTTCTTTCTAGGAAAACGATGTAACCTAATTCCGAACTATGCTTGTTTGTCCATGCTAATTTAATGCAATTCTCTCTTTGTTTATCTGATTTATTCTGAGTTTAATGCTTCTAATTAACTGGCCATTGATTAGATGATTATTAATCTTGTGATTTGCTATCGAAAGAGGGAATCATAGGATAGATCTTGGATATTTCAGCATAGGTAAGTATAGAGATCGAAAGACTTGTATGAACCTGTGTAGTAATTAAATCATTGGTCTTATTGCGTTCTTGATTATTTAATTTGCATACTCTTGTGTGAATTGATAAACTAGAATCACTTCCAATTGACTATCGAAAGAGGCTTTTGGATGAATTAGAGATTTGCTAATAGACAAAAGAGGTTTAAGTTAAATTAGCTGGATGAGAAAAGCATAGTGAAGAATTATGGTGAAATCGATTTCCTAGAAGTTTTCTTCCCTATTGAATTTGATCTTTGAAAGTCAGTTTTATTTTCTTTGCTTATTTCTCTTTGAGTTGATCTAAGTTTATTTGCAACTACAAAAACCTTAGCGATTCCTCTAGATAAAATTGAGATTAGTATAATTTTGGTATTTGGAAAGAGTAAGGTACCAATCCCTGAGGACGATACTCTACTTATTACTTTACTATAAAACTACGATACTGTGCACTTGCAGTTTTGCACTGGTCAAACCCCCTTCAAATCTTCCACTTTCTGAACCCAATACTTCGACTACCAAAAGCACTAAAATCCCCCTTCTATTGAATGCCAGCGTACACATGGCGATTGCTGCTACAATCGCCCTATGTTGTGATTTTTCTAGCGGGGTAATTTCTTCAATGAAGTGTTAGTTAGAAACAAAGAAGTTGGAGGTCCCAAACATACTATGTTCGAGGCTTTTCAATCCATTCTAAGCCCTCGGTTGGCCAAAATCCACTGCTCGGCCACTGCTCAGCGTGTGCAAGGTATTTTTCTACTTCCAAGTTGCCTGTTTGGAACTCATTATTTTCTCCAAACATGCATGAACATAGTTGGCAGCGAGGGGTTAGTTGGATTGTTGGATGACATGCACAACTTATTGACTATAAACGTTTTGTCGTTTTTTTATATGGAAATTTTTATTTTTTGGTGATCTGTCGATGCTGTGCATATTGTCAATTCATTGGTTATGTATCATTCTTGGTAGTTGGCAATTTTTTATGTTCAACCTCAAATATATTAGGTCTTTCACTGATCAATATATTTGTTGCTGCTAAACCCCATTCATCTAACATATCCTTTTTAAGGTTAGTTTTAGGCTAGATTCTGGGAAATAATTTTGGCCAACCAAAACCTTATATCTCCAACATTGTCCATGCAGGCTTTAATAAAAAAAATATCCTACCAAGAATTTTTTTTGGATGAACAAAAATCATCATGCTTGTTAAATTCAATTTTAGTATGCTTGGTTGCTTGAAACTAGGTGTTCTTTTCAAAGATCACCATGCTAATGTTTATTGTGGGAAAGACTGTCTTTTTAAGCTTACTTATATTTATTCAGTTTTGATAAAAATGCTAATATGTATCAAAAGTCACTATTAGTTTTGCATCTACAACTTGGTCACATGTTGTAGATTAGCATTACAAAATGTAGACAAATTCCTAATATATGCTATTATGTTATTATAGGCAGATGAAGATGTCAATTTAATTGTTAATTGATCTATACAATAAAAGTTAGGTTGAATTTATAATATGACTGTAATAAAAAAGTTTAACACTGTGTAATAGACCCAGATAAAAGAGCAGTAATATGGTTAGTTAAATAGAATTATTATAAAGAATACAGACCAAAATCCCTATGCCTTGAGGTGTTGACTCCACAATTCCTCCAAACTTTTGTTATTGCAGACTTTTTCAACAATATAATTCTAGATTGTGCATATCCCTCTACTTTCCTCCCTAGTCTCCTATATACCCCCCACCAGCTCATGCATGAAGACAAAATTGAAAATTTCTTCATTCAGATTCCATGCTGGAAAGAGAGTCTTAGATCTTGAGTTTGACACTTTCTCCTCTAGGCTTAATGTTCCGCCCCTCTTCTTTAGCTACATCTTTATAATGGAGACTAAAATCCAAACGTGGCAGGTCGCTACTGCCTGCCAACAATAAGCTTCCATCAACTGGAAGCCAGACAATGAACTCTATCTTTGAAAATTGGAAATTATTAGTAGGAAACATCAAGCCCTTCAAGTGACTTCGAATTCTTACTGCTGGAAATAGAGACTTCCAACTTCAGTAAGATTATCTTTTCCCTTGCAATTCTCAACACACTCAACCAACAAAGATTTTGATTGAACAAAGGTTTGCACTCATGGACAAATATAATTCCATTTGCAAGAAGTCTTTGAAAGCTACCATAGCACAGTGCTAGTTGGGTTATTTCCAAAAGTAATGCCATGTATCCACAATTGAACCATGGTCACATCCCTATAAATGCAATTGCATACTGCATTTATAGTCAGAGCACAGACGTAAATACACACTAGATTGAAAAGCAAAGCTCACCAAATGTGTATGTTAAACTAAACCTTGTATTTTTTGTGGTCTATCAAAATACTTAAAAACACCCTTAAGTGTAAATATAGCATGCAGTTGGGGGGCACTATTCACCCCTCATCCAATTTGTCACCAACAGAAATAGTAATGATACTTGCCACATAAATATGAGCTTTATTTTTTTTTGTACAAAACCAACATTGAATTGAGTGCGCTTGAATTACAACGATTCAGTCCAAGAAACGTCATCCCATACAAATTACTGGATATGCGCACACATGAAATACCATCCGCATCCTTTGTATTTAATTTATGTGCTGTAAATTATCAAAATAAACTTCTTCTACATCATTACCATACTCACAATGTTCTACAAAATAGAAAGAAAAAAGAAATTCATCCCATGGTCATCCTCTATCAATAGGTGCCAAAAATAACCAAAAATCGCTTAATTCCAGCTAAACATCAAACAAGTGTATCACAAACGTCAGTTCTACTGATAACAAAAAACCCTCTACTAATTTACGCTTCCCCTCCTCTCAAAGGGCTTAAACACCATTTGAAATGGCAGTATATCATGCAAAAGATGAGTGGAATTAATCTTGCCTCTCAGGTTTGTCTCCTTCCCAAAATCTAACACCATTCCTTGATAGAAACTGTCTAAATTCAGTAACAGCCCAATCTGAGTTGCTAGAACATGTTGCTGGAAACCACACCAACTCTCCAATCCCTCACCCAGATACTGCCTCCTTCCCAGATCAGCAGAATAAAATAGTAAAAGCTACACTAGACAGTACCTAATAATAGGTAATATAGTCAAAAAAATATCTATAATTGGAACAATGTTTCCAGTTGTGCGTCAGCTTGCCTATCAACGCCAGAGAAATTTCAAACATTGACTTGCTTTCCCTCACGCTGAAAACTTATCATGATACTTTGATATGCAGCAAAAGTACTTGAATTAGCTACATTTCATGCATGGGAGCCCATCAATTATTACTCCATAATTTATGGAGTAATAAATTACTTGACATCTGTTTCAAATATTGCTAGGTTTAAAGTTCTATCTTCACATATATATATTGTTGTACACACTATATAGTATAGCTCGCCTTAAAAATCGCCATTATGTGAGTTCAATTGATGCAATTGTCAAAGAATATAATTCCTCTGTTACTCATTTAAAAAGGCAGTATCTAATCATTATTCAATTGAAAATTCATATAAATTGTGCATTAAACATTGAGTTAGGTCACCATTTTTTTATGGCTTTTTGATTGAGTAGCTGCTGTTACACATTTGCAAAATGTCAATGTTTTCACCAATTAGATCATGGAATTGTCCAACAGCTATAATTTTTCATACATGAGTAGGTTGGATATAGTGTAGGCAATTCATAGTATTAAATCGCTTGTGCTTCCATTATATAACCTATAGTGGTTTAGAGGAGAATGGGTTGTACTCTTAGTCACTGCCAAAGCATTATCTCATTGTATCCCCTAGTTAGATTAACTTTTACTAAAAAAAGAGGCCATTAATATGTCCTGTGATGTCATATTAATGGAGATGTTGATTTTTATTATAGTGATCCTTTTCCTTTTATTAGAATGAGATAAATCAATGTGATATCATGCCATATATTCTCCATACCTTTTTTTATTGACTTAAACATAATGATATTGACAATGTATTTAATGTGTAACAGCAGCTACTCATTGATCCAAATCTGGTTGTGAAATCTCTCAATTTATCTTGAATATTTTATCTGAATTCTACTATTGAAGACATGATTTATTGTGATCTAAGAACCATGATGGAAATACATGGATGCGACTTTACAAAGTCTCTAGCCTCTAGTTTGAATTCTAGAGATAAAAGTCTATTGACTATTGTTGTTTGAGAATTTCAAAACAACTTGTGAGACTTTGATTGGAGAGAGTGAATGAAACACAATTTGTTGTTCTATATGAGGTTTTTTTTTTCCCCGCGCCGGGGGGGGGGGGTGGTTCAGGCAGCACAAATTATCAATAGTTTTTTGTGTTGTGATTGGGAATTAGATTTATGGATATAAAGGGATCTGCACAAATTATTTTTCTTACTGATGTTCTCTGTTGCTTAAAAATCAGTACACTACTTCTTGGTAATTATGAATTAACCTTTGAGTTGTGAGTGGTATAAATGCTTAGATATTAAAGTAAAGCTTTAAAACTTGAGGAGTTTTGAGGAGTGTTAGCCTCTTCTTTTTGACCAATTGACCCTTTTAAAGCTTGTTAGATGCATAATGATCTGCTTAACATTTTTCATGAAAGCAATGAATTCATCTTGCTTTATGGCAGATACAAATTACAATGGCCATTGTAATTCTCTAAACTCTCACCGAGGATTTTATCAAATATAACATTTTATTTAAGAATCGAGTCATTAATTAGTTTGCTGCCTTCCTCTATTATTAGTCCATATAATAGTGTAGTAATATTGATCACTCCATAAATTAATCTTCTTTTGCATTTAATCTTTTCTATTAATTTGACATATAAGAGTCCTATCTTGCAAAATTTCTAGAACTAGGGGATAATCACCTCTAAACTCCTATGTGTATCTAAATCGCTAACAAGTATCTATATTTTACTGTGTTTACATTAAATAGAGAACCGATTTCAATGATGTGTTTATCTATGAGCTGCTCTAACTATTTTTTTATTCATATACTTGTCCGTTATTTACCTGTCAATTAATATTCACCGGGTGCCTTGATTATCCCTTCTCGTTTATGCTTGATTTCGATTTTTCGATTTAAAAAAGATATCAATATATCATTTTTGAGAGTGAAGGCTTTTAATTAATATTATTAATGATGACCATATAGCTTAGGGCATTATTTGCCCTATCACACATGACCTAAGCAATATAAAGCAAGATTAATCACTCTGATTCCCATACCACATATTATCATCATGTCATATACTCTGTGATTCCTCCTATCTGATTTGGAATGACTCTCCATGCTCTCATGAACTAGCAACTACATACTGCATATATATCATGTAGATCTCATACATACATATATGTATGTATATATCCCTCCATTTATTATCTACCGATTATAAGCCATGCTTGTTATATTTATATATAACATCTAATATCATTATAAAATTAGTAGCGTCCAATAAGACAGCAGCTAGCTAACAATATTTATATCCCACAATCGAGGAATATTGCTTAGAACGTATATGGTCTGAAATAGCTTCATTATTGGGCCTGCACAAATATTGTTCTACTTTATGAAAGTTTTGTATATATTGGGTCAAGTTCAATTTCCCCAATGAACTTCAAATTTTTTGCACGGCACATGTATCGCTTTGTTCATCATTTGCACTATCACTCCCCCTTTATATCTGCATGTTTTTGGTATAACTTGATACTTTTCAAGTTTAGGCTAATTTCTCCTTTTGAGTCATAAAGCGATTTTGTCTTTTGGCACAAAATCGCACAAAATCGCTTGGTTGTATCTGCATTTTGTTTGTCTTAGGCATGATATCATGTGGGTATAGCCACATGATCCATTTTTTTATATGCATCTGGTTGTGGTGGTTTATGTTTTTTGCTATCCGTTAAACCAATTAAAAGAAATGGTTCAACTGGTTGATTAGGAGATCGATTAGGAAATATGGTAGAAACAGTCAAATAATGTTTGTATACTGGAGAAGTTTGTGTGAGTCTGCTAGAAAAAGGTACAACTGATTCGAAGTTATATAGAAATTATTGCAAGAAGTTGAATATTGTTAATAGGCTTTATATTATGGTGGGTGAGCAAATTGACTATTTCTTCACCTGTCCCTTGCATACCTTCATTTGTTCTTCATTAATTTCCAGCTGGCACCTTTTTCAGCCCTATATTTTCTATTGATCATTCTGCTGTTTTCCTGTTTTAATTCACTTGCTGGTGGACTTTGTCTTTTGTATATGGACCCCCTTGTATTTCCAAGTTTACTGAGATCTCCTCTTGCAAACCAGGTTATGTTTTCACACAATATTGATGTCTTAAAGTCCTTTTTATTCAACAGAAAAATATGATTGGTTCATATAGTTGACATAATGAATGTACTAGTTGTTTTAGCTGTCCATAGTAGTGTGTCAAATTGATATTTATTTGACATTTTGATGCACTCTGTTCTATAATGGGCTTCAACCTGTCCTTTTCATCCATTTTCTGCTCAACCAAAGTTTTTTGTTAGTATGAAACACTATTACTGAAATGGACAAAAACCAGCCATCTTCTAATCTTTAGCCATTCATTAGGCAGTTTATCCAACATGGAGCATAAATAAACTATCCGTTATTTGTTTTGTGAGGTAAAATTCCAGATTACCTCAACACAAACTTGTGCCCTTCCATTTCTAAGTAAATTCCAATCATGCATACATTCTTAAACCAGAATCTTCATATTTTTGGATTGTATAAAACTCAATGGCCTTTACTAGATAGCCAACATGCTATAACTCATGTTTTTTAGTTTCTTTTACCATGCTTGGAATGAGGAGTTTTATAGGGTTTTGCCTTACTGCTGATTGTATGGAGAGAAGTTAACTGGGTTATGGAATTGTGTTTTCTATTTGATTTTCCCTATGTGAAGATGAGTTAAGGAAAGTGCTAAAGGAGTTGATTTCCCCTAGTTGGTTTAGGTCATTGCTTTATTGCCTTCAAAACCATTACTCCTATCATTTTTTATGTGAAGTTTTTTTCCTGTCAATTTGGTTAAGTTGTATTCTAGTATTGAGTTTAAACTGACTACACGTTGTAATCTTACTGGTGCATATTGTAGGATCGACGTCAAGTGCATTTGATTTAAAAGGCATTGACTGATTCTTAGAGAATTTTTGGTGAGCCATTTTAGCCAGGGTTGAGCTGAAATTTACGCTGTAGGGTATTGAAGGTAACGAATGCATACTATGCTCATTATCCCTGTTTTTTAATTCTGTTATCTCTGCATCTGTAACTTATTATGGATGTTTTCTGGTTTTGTCCATTAAATAGAGCCCTGCTTCAAGTTTAAAACTTTTTTAAGGATATCTACGTTGTCTAAAATATTTTATAATTGCATGGGGTAGATACAACAACTCTATTTCAATGTATGAAATAATATAAATAGCTTTTCCATCACTTTTATAGTTTCACATGACTACTAATTACTTTTGAGTAGTTTATAGTGAGTTCCCAACTATATGTATGACAATATATGGAAATTGTTATATATATATAGACACAAATAGAGACACACACACACACACACACACACACACACGTGTGTGTGTGTGTGTATATATGTGAGGGTGGTGGACATGTCGTTGCATCAGATAGGAGAATCTATCTATATACAACATTATTTCCCGTTGATTGACATGGAGATAACCCAAAGTACAACTCAGTGTAATTTTTGGTGCATATGTACAAGGATGAACTCATGTCATGCCCCAAAAACGCTGAAAACGGTTTCAGCGAACAGCCTATGCACTCTTGTCCCGCTAAGTTAGAAATCGGTAGAACTATGAAAATGCATAGACTTGCGCGCTAAGTTATACATAAGTTTTCTTTCTAACTTCTGACTAGCAAAAGCAACTTGCTACAGCATGTGACAACTTGACACATGCTGTAGCACCACCATCAGTGTACCAATGGCAATACCTACTTGCACCATCTTCAGACCAAATCAAGAATTATAAGCATTGCTACCCTAAAGTGCAAGTACACATGTCCAATTTTTATTAGTGGCCACTTCATGCAAAGAAGGCAAGTTTAGAATAGCATCCAATGATCCATTCTTACATGAAGAAGAAACAATTGAAAATTGGACAAGGCTGGTTCACCTTAATGCGGATGACAACTTATACGCTACCATTTTTCCACCATAAACCCTCACATAATGTGACTACAAACAAGAGCCATTTATATTTTTAATTGTCCATCTTTGCTATGATCTTCATTTGTTAAATTTATGTTCAGACAACCAATTACCCTTGAACCATGCATGACTAGGAACTTGAGATCGTAAGAATGCACCGAAAATAAATGTGAACACAAGTTAAACATGCAATTCTCAAGTCTCAACTAACATCATATGGTTAGTTTATTTCTCCTTTGATAATGATTCCTTAATGCCCTCAATCAAGATTTGAGGGCCATCGGGTTTGAGGCGTTTCCTATACTCGATGTCCAATGTACAGCTGCGCAACATCACTTAGTCCCCACACTCATGCTAGAGTCAAACCCGGACCATTTTGTAACATGCCCACCTTTCTCGTATGACATGATTACTCAAAACACATACACTTCGTAGTCCTATAAGGATGCTTTATATACTAAATAGCTACAACTGCTATGTTGAGACCATTCATGCTAAATCGCTTTAAATGAAATATTTTCAGCCTTCAATTTGCCCAAACATTCTTTCCATCGACCATATATTATGATTCCACAATTCTCCCGTGCTATTTTCAAAGCTGAATTCATCAACTTCCTATATTGACGGTCTCTGTTTATCTAACTCTCTTTTCCACATTTATTATTTTTTTAGATAGACAAAAGTTGGATGAACGAGCCTGATAGACTTCAATCACATGCATATGCCGAAGGGGTTAAAAATTTCATCACACAAGCACGAAACCATGCAAGTGGACGAGATCGCATTCGGTGTCCATGTCGTACATGTCTTAACAATCTGTGGCTTCCTATAGTCGAGGTTGAATCTCATTTGTTTATTAAAGGAATCAATTCAAATTACATCCAGTGGATATTTCATGCGGAGGAGGAGACAACATCGTACATCAGTGACAATGATATTGGTGACGAGATTATATCAGAAGATGATTACATTGATGACATGCAGCAAATGTTGGATGACGTCCGGGCAGGCACCTTTGTTGATGTGCCCCAAGACAACACTGCCCCGCCAAATAGGCAACCAATACCTGAAGATTCACCATCAACTACTTTTGACAAGCTACTGGAGGATACCTGGCGTCATCTTTTCGACAGGTGTACAAAACTTACAAAGTTGTCTTTCATTGTCAAGTTATTACACATCAAATCAATTGGTGGATGGTCAATTAAGTCTTTTGACATGCTCCTTGATCTGTTGCGGTCTTCCTTTCCTGATGCGCTCTTGCCACAATCATACGAGGAATCAAGGTCTTTGGAGCGCGGGTTGGGTTTCAAGTACCACAAAATCCATGCGTGTCCCAACGACTGCATCTTATTCTGGAAGGAAGATGCCACTCTTAATGAATGTCCTGTATGTTCGACTTCGAGATGGATGCCTAATACACACGGCTCGTGCGTTATACCTCAAAAAGTGTTGTGTCATTTTCCATTGAAATTGAGATTGCAACGTCTCTTTATATCTGCAAAGATAGCAGGTGATGTGAGATGGCATTAAGAGCAATGGGCGATAGAAGATACTAGTATGAGACATCCGGCTGACTCTGAGTGTTGGAAGAAATTTGATGCACATCATAGTTGGTTCGGGTCAAATCCACGCAATGTTAGGCTCAGTCTAGCATGTGACGGATTCACTCCCTTCAACAATTTGGCTAAGTCTCATAGCATTTGGCCAGTGATCCTTGTCCCGTATAAATTGCCGACGTGGTTATGCATGAAAGACCAATTTTTTATGACTTCTTTGATTATTCCTAGCCCAAAGTCACTAGGGAATGATATCGATGTTTACCTGCAGCCGTTGTTTGATGAACTGCTTGAATTATGGGAATATGGGGTACCTACATATGATGCCTCAACTAAGGAGACGTTTATGTTGCATGTTGCATTGTTGTGGACAATTAATGACTTTCCTGCTTATGGGAATATCTTTGGTTGGTCAACCAAGGAAAAATTAACTTGTCCGTCTTGCAATGCCGACACAGACTCCAATTGGTTGAAATATGGCCAAAAACATTGTTATATGTGACATCGACGTTTCTTACTGCAAGATCACATATGGAGGCGGAGGAAAAGGTTGTTCAACGGTAAAGAAGATCATCGCATGCCACCAAGGGATATAGGAGGATATGATATTCTCAGTCAATTGCAGATGATTGGGGATGTTCAGTTTGGCAAAGCTCGTAGGAAGCGAAAACGTACTGCTGAAGAGCTGAACTGGACAAAGTGTAGCATATTCTTCCAATTACCATATTGGTCAACACTTCAATTTCGGCATAATTTAGATGTTATGCATATTGAGAAGAATATTACTGAAAACATCTTATTCACTTTAATCAACAATCCAGGCAAAAGTAAGGATAATATCAATTCAAGGCGTGACCTTGAGATATTGGGCTACAGAAAAGAATTACATTTGAGGCGTGAAGGTGATCATGTAACAATGCCACATGCACTGTACACATTACACGGAGATGAAAGGCATAAATTTTGTGAGTGGCTGTTCGATATCAAATTTCCAGATGGGTTCTCTTCCAATATCTTGAATTGTGTTTCTCTACGTGATTGCAAAATAACTGGGTTAAAAAGCCACGACTGTCATGTTTTCATTTAAAGACTACTCCCAATTGCTGCTGGGTAGTTTTTAAGAAGTGACATTGCCTTGGCTTTGACTGAATTTAGCACTTTCTTCAAAGAGTTGTGCGCTCGAACACTGGATGTGAATCGCCTCTCCCAGCTCCAAACTGATATCGTCACCATTCTATACAAACTGGAGATGATATTCCCTCCATCCTTTTTTGACATCATGGTCCACTTAGCTGTCAATTTGCCTTGTGAGGCCATACTTGGGGGTCCAGTACAATATAGATGGATGTACCCATTTGAGAGATACCTCGGCAAATTCAAGCGGTATGTTAAGAATAAAACCCGACCAGAAGGTTCAATAGCCAAGGCCTACATTCACACTGAATGCTTTAGATTTTGCTCCATATACCTCCAAGATGTTGAGACGAAGTTCAATCGAGCAGACTGCAACGTTGATGTTGAAGAAGAGGAGACTATAGATGGATTCAAAATTTTCAACCAGAAATTTTGTCCCTTGGGTACAGCTTCTAATGTGCAATTAGTTGATAAACTCTTTGGCACAGCCATTTGGTATGTGCTCAACAATTGTTAGGAGATTGGACCATATATACAGTAAGCATAAACGAGTTTACTTTATCATCTACTTCCATTCAAACTTGCCAAGTGTTTATATATGCAATTAAATTAACAACAAATATTTTGCTTGGCAATTCTGTGCTCCAAATGTAGGGAACACTATGAGAAATGTAAGGTGCAACACCCAAATTCTTTCGATCACACGCATCAAACTGACTTTCCAAATTGGTTCAAGCACCGTGTAAGTCATTTTGCTCCATCCTTATCTACATTGAAATATTATGGATTTCCTTAATAGGTTTTAAAATGATGAAAACCTCCAATCTGAATTTTTGTTAATTTTGATATTTAGATCCAAGAACATCGTACCAATAATCCAAATGATGTGTCTGTTGATATGTATGCACTAGCTTGTGGGTCTGACCGTTGGGTTGCATCATATGATGCTTGCATAATAAATAGAAAAATGTTTCATACGAAGCAGCGTCAACTTCGCCAGCGTGCACAAAATTCTGGAGTGTTGGTAATTGGGGACGAGGCCACAAATAATGCAGACTTTTATGGTATTATTAAGAATATTATTAAGTTACGCTACATGGAGTGGCGTCGGGTGTACCTATTTGAATGTGATTGGTTTGACGTTGGTGACTGAAAATGAGGGGTACGAGTGGATAACCATATGATTAGTGTCAACATGAATAGGACTTGGTATAAGGATGAACCATTCGTTTTAGCGAGTCAGGCTGATCAATGTTTCTACATAAGAGATTTAAGGGCGAAAGGGAATTGGGGTGTTGTTCAAACCTATACAAATAGGAATGTATACAACATTCCTACAGTGTCGAGGATTATGGAAGATATTAATGATGGCGAAGCAAGTACTAATGAGGCCGATCAAGAAACTGAGTCATCATATTATTATGAACCAATGCAGTTTGATAATGCGGATCCAGTGTCAACTCCACTAGATAGGATTGATATACCACCTAGCCATATTGATGCACAAGAAGTCATGGCTATTGATGGTCAAGGCAGAGATTCATCCGGCTTTATCAATGATGATATGATTACTTCTGCTTCTGGAGATGGGTATAGTGAGGGGGAATATTCAGATGAAAAGGACCTATCAACAGACAAAGAGTTTGTGTCTGATTGATAATTACAAGCCAGAAATTGCGTCTAGTTAAGGTTGGTATAGCAGATTACCTCTTTTAATAATGGCCATGGGGTACATAGATAGTTCACTATGAGATTGTATGAAACACTTTTTTCTGATTTATTCATTAAACCCATTAAGTAATTTTTTAATAAATGGACTGAAGTAATATGCAGTTCTGTACATTTATGTTTTCATATATGTATTTCTTGTAAACTTGTTTGACTCCTGATATATATGATATTATTCTTGCTCAGGTGAGGGGAAAACAATATTGTGTTGCATTAAGTACTCTCTGCACAGACAGATTTGGTAGGGGATTTGCTTTGCCCAATATTGAACTATTTATCATGCAATCTCATCTTCAAGCTGGAGGCATGAGGAGCACTATTAATTACCAAGGTATATAATTTAGCTCGAGAAGTTATTCCTTTGTCTATATTATGATCATAATGTATTCGTTAGTCTACCCAGGCATAATTGAAAATGGTATGTAAATTTATTTATGATGAACCCTATCTATAGACTTTGAGATTATTTTGTGGAATGGAACTAACGTTTATTTCCATGCTATTAACTCCTACACACGCAGGTGACCGAGCGGGACCCACTTCTAGGGGCAGAGGGAGATTGCGGGGTATTAGTGCAAGGCGCCATGTATTGTACTCGGCGCACCATGTATTGTACTCGGCTCGCCATAACCGAGCACAGGGAGCAAAAATCGCCTCATATCACAGCCTTGAGGAGTGTAATCAATCCTCCTCAGATGACTCCACACAGCCCCCAAGTCCCCCACCATCCACTCTCCCAATTCCTACACCAGCGATCATTCGAGAACCCTCACCAGTGCATGACCAATCACCTATTAGAGAACATGCAAGAATGGAAGACCCCAATATACCACAAACTGGTGTGTGTTGTTCCAATACATATTGAATGCAAGTAATTTATGTGTGTTTGTTTGTGTAAAGTTTGTTTTATAATTACATACACTAATCTAGTGATCCTTTTTATATACAGTTGCGGATGCCCCCCCCCCCCCGGAGCCTGTAGTAGCGCAACAACAGAGAAAATGAACTCGTGGGCCCTCTCGATGCATGGAGTTTGAGAAGGTGAGGAAGCACAGGAAATTTTCTCTAAAGATAAACGACGGCGAGACTGCCCCGTGTTGTGAACATGCTTCTATGTTCATGACACGTGTATCATGGATTGTTAAACAATATTGTGACATGAGTTATGAGCGATGGACAAGTGTTCCTCAAGCCATGAAAGAGGAGTTCATTGATCGTGTTCAGGTAAGTTTTTGGGTTAGTTAATTTCGTCACGTTGGAAGTGGTTTATGCAATACAACCGTTGCCAAAATACTAATTCGCATTTAATTGTAGGCTGACTTCGTGTTTGACTGGGAATGAGAAAACCACCAATTGACGGTGACAAAGGCACTTTGAAAGCGCTTCAACTCCTTCCATCATGACTTGCACAAGATTTATGAATCATTTGGAAGCCATGAAGAAGCTTTAGCTACTGGGACAAGCTTGGTGGACCCCCTTGTATGGGTCAAGTTATGTGGTAGATGGGGCAGCGATGCCTTCAAGGTATATATGCTCTTTCTATTATTAATCCCGCGTTGTGATCCTTTGATCCATTTATTATGTAACCAATTTTTTTTGTGGGAAATTTGGTTATTTATTATAGCTAACATTGGGTGTGCATGGTAGAAAATTTCATCTCAGAACCGGGAGAACCGAAAGAAGTAGACAATTAATCACATATCAGAACGTAAATCATTCGTCCGAATACTTGAGCAAAAGGTATGAGGATGGCTCCCAATTTCATTTTGATTTCAATAGACTTGTCCAAAATTCTAAATTCATTACCACCAAAAATACTGTCAAATATGTTGTAATGTAAGGTTCCACATTGCTAATTGTGATTGAATTTACCTTATTGTTGGGTAGTGGTTAATTTCAATAGACTTGAGCTTAAGAACCACGGGTCAACTTTTAAAAAGTTTTCCGACCAACGCAAATATTCTTATGTTAAATTTTGAACACATGTAGCGCGCCGAGAATGGAAATTTAGTTGACTTCTATAAGGAGACATGTTGGTCGAAGAAGAAGAATAAGTTCATGACAGATGCTACAGAAGATACTTACATGAGTAGTACACTTACTGTGATGACCCGCTTTTACGTGTATTTTCACTGAAGGGTTGTTTTCAATTTAATTAATATAGTGGTTTATTTATTTTAAATTATTGTGTTTTAAATTGGTTTTTAATTTATTTGATGTTGTGTTTTATTTATTTAGTCGTTTTACGGTTTTTAATATCGTTTTCGGCGGATCTGTTTTGGTTTCTGAAGTGAAGACTGGACCTCATTTCTTTTCCCTCATCTTTTTTTTTCTTTTCTCTTTTTCCTTTTTCATTTTCCTTTTCCTTCTTTTTCTTTCTTTTTCCTTCTTTTTTTTTCTTTCCTTCTTCCCCTTGCTTTCCCTTTCTCCCCCGTGCGTTTTTCTTTTTCTCTCTCCTCTCCCTCACGCTGTTCTGTCCAACCGCCCAGACCCACCGTCGCTGGCCACCGTGCAACACACCACCACCACCAATCTCTTCCCCTCCCTCCGGTGAACCACCCCACCAACTTTCATCCCCAACCGTGCCGCCGTTTAGCCGAAAAATCACCATCAAGCAGCACGGTTTTAGCCCTGATTTGCCGCCGTCGCTCCACCTCCGGCCACCACCTCTTCACCACTTTATCACCGACTCCTTGCCGTCCTAATCCACCCATTTCCGGCCTCAATCCATTGCCGGAACAGTCCTCACGAGCTAGCTTTCCGATTTGGGTATTTTGGCCTCCTACCGCCATTTTCACCGCCACCAACGGCCAAACTCCACTTCCCTTAGTTTCATAAACATCCCTAGACCATTCCCTATAAAGCCTGAGCTTTGGTTTGTCCCCGTTCAAAAGTGGGTATTTTACAACCCACGGCCACAGTGAAATTTCACTATTACGATGCTTTTCCTTCACCGTTTGCTGCTCGCCAATCCATCAAAAATTAATATATAGCACAGTAAGTATTTTTCAAACCCTACTTTTAGATTTAAATATATTTTTCTCATTCAATAAATATTTATCTGTTGGTTGGTTGATTCCGGACTGAGTCCGAGGAGTTCGGAGGTTGGATGGATTGAGGACGAAGTGTTTGGTTTTGACTGTTTGTGATTGCTTGGTTATTTGTGCCATGAGGCTTGCGTTACATATTGCATACATGTGCATTTTAACTAAATTGCGAAAATCTCATTTTATTGGCGTAAATGGATTTTGGGAGCGTGTGTCTCACGAGCCCAAGCCGGGATGGGTTATTATCTCAGTGGAGCTCCTCTGGTCACTCGGGAGCGTAATATACTGAGTGATGTCCCCTGAGTTATCGCTGGGCGACGATGGGAGCGGGGGCTAGGGGATGCTTGGCTACGAACGCACCGGGCGCGGAACTGGGCATCGCTCTACGCACCAACTCTGTGGCCCTTCGCTGGCGAGGGCTAGAGGATGCTTGGCTATGAACACGCAGGGCGCGGAACTGGGCATCGCTCGTTTAGGTGTCACACGCGTGGTCGTTACCTGCGGTGTGGCACAGGAGCCAGGGTGTGCGGATGACCCCTAGGGGAGGTCATGGTGCATACGGATTAATTGGTTAATGGGTATGAGTTGGATATGGGCCAAATGTGAATTTTGGCGTGATATTTGGGAAGGTTATGTTTTTTGGCCAAATGGGATTTTTGGCGTGCGTGGAAAAATTATGATTTTATGGGACATGTGCATTGCATTCTTTCATGCATATTGTTTGAGTTTTATATGTTTTTATCTAGTGGTGTTTGGATTTTACTTACATGCGGCACCATTTTTGGTACCGTAGATTTTGGTGCAGAGTTCGAGGAAGAGGAGGAGGCTGAGCCCGAGGATGCGGCTCCGCCGGAATTCTGAGTTGAAGTTAATATCTGGTTGTTGCTTTGAATAATATTTGTGTTACGTAATATTTTATTATGTATGTTTTAAACATCTTTGTATTTAAACAAGAAAAATTCTGGTACTTAGTTATATGACTTTCGTTATCCGCTGCGTTTTCTTTTGCACATTTGTTGCTTTTACACACACTTGACACTCGTCGATAGGGTAGTGACCCATGTTGTCATCATCTGGACGTCTTGATTTTCCCGTGTCCGTGCGTGGAGATTTGGGGGCGTCACACTTACAGTCATTGTGTGATATGTTTCTTTATTATAATAATATATGCAGCCATATTGATGCCACGATTGTTAATAATCGTTGTTTTGTCAACGTGCAGAAGGAGATGCAAGGTGGGTTGTGGGCTACAACCAGAGCAACGTAATGATGAGGCAGCAGCGACTGTCTTTAGAGAGGTCCTTGGCCATCAAGCTGGATATGCGCAAGGACTCGGGGAGATGGTCATCCCTGAGTCAAGTAGACAACGAGACCAACTTAAAATGCAATGCTACCTATCTGAGATTGAAAGACACAAGAAAGATGCTGAACAACATAAGAAAGATGCTGAGGATTATAAGAGTCATCTCGAAGAAATGAGATCAGAGATGCGGGCTCTTAGGGAGCATCAAATTCAAACTGACAGAATGCTTCAGGCCTACTTTAGAGATCATCCGTCATTCACTGAGTCATATCGACAGACTCAGTGTAATGATTCCCCCTTCTCATAAGGGGGAACGTTTTGTTTTTTGGCCTTTTTGGGTAGTTTTTTTGTTTGTCAATATGACAACTGGGCAATATATATAGTTAATATATATATATATATATATAAATATAGATATTACTATATCTGTATAAAGGGATCTATGTCAACACCGGGGAGATGACTCTGTTTTGGGTGGCCTCTTTTTGAACAGTTTGAGCATTTGTAAGACTCCATACTCGAACCATTCTCGAGCAACAAGTTGTTTTTAACGTTATCTAGTGTCCATGTCCCGAGGAATCACAACTAGGAGGCAAATGAGATTGTCGCGAAAGTAAGGTAACATCTTTCAAATTTACTGTAAGTTTCTTATAGCTGAAAAATAAAATCACCCAAAGATGGTGACATCGATTATCAGGTTCTCTTTAAACCATACCTGAATCCACCCACTATTTTCTAAGCTCTTGTCATCTTGCAGGGAAGCAGAATGAAATGTTTATTCCCCAGCATGAAAATCAAATGTTCACCAGGATTTGAAGCAAAGCTCGATTAGTTGATCCAACTGCAGGAATGTGAAGGTTAGAATATTCATTAGTAGCAATTGAGGTTATTAATGACTTTCACATATCACATGGTTGGTTTTGAGGTAAAGAGTGACTACAATTATCTCATGGTATCTTGTCATCCTTTGTATGGTCATTGCTTTATGTCATATCCATTTTTACTGATGACGATTGACAAGCTGTATTTATACTTAATGTAATGTGATATTAAGTATCATCTAAGAATCATACTAACTTCTGACTCTCCATGGGCAACTGGCTGCAAGGTGGTATAAAATTTGTGTGAACTGAATGCTAAATGTAAACAGGTTGTGCAAAAACTGATAGAAGGCAGTAGATATGAGCTAATAGGAGCAAGTAATTTTTGCCTACCACCCAAGTTGTCGGAATGTGTTAATTTATAGTTTTGTAATCTATGTTAGAGTGGAAATATACTCAATAGGCTAGTGCTATTTTCTTGCACTCCATTCTAAGATGTTTTGGTGTGGGGTTATATATATTGTCAAGCACTATATTCTAGGTCAGGGCCTTGGAGAAAGAGTTATGGAATAACATCTTACGTTATAAGGCATGATAGTATATTAATACTAGCATAGGTAAAGCCATGTTCAGCACAAATTATATGAGTTAAGGAAGAATATTTTGCAAAATATTCATTGAAAGAGACTTAACAAGGCTAGTGGAATTTTCTTTGAACAACCTTGCTGGACAGTACCTATATCAGGAGAATTGCCATATTATCATATTTTGAATGAGTAGCGAATATGGTCTGAAATCTTCCCAAATATTTGTGCTAATAACATGTATTTTGTCTTTTGGACTACGAAATTTAATGCTGGCGAATCTGGGCTTCCTTTTCATTAATACAATGTTTTGGCCATTGGAAAAAGTCTATTCAATTTATTATAAACTCCTAAGTTAATCGATTACTTAGAATATTAATCAATTTCATATTTTGGTTTCTGAACTATAATATTATTGAATCCAGCATTAATTTGCTAGGTTATGTATTTGAAATATTTGCTCATTATCCAATATTTTGCCGAAGGAACAAAGATCAGCAAGGGGAAAGGTGCTGCACTCCTTCAATCATTGAATATTGTTGGGGAAGACAAGAATGAGGAGTGTGGATTACATGTGTTCTCTGCAACCGGAAAAGGTACTCAAATATCATTTTCAAGCAACTTTGAAATATAATTTCTTGTGGGCAAGAATATTTTTCCATACTCGTCCAGTTGTTGAAGTATAAACTAGAAAAGGTAAGAATATAGAGACTGTGTGCATGGATTGTTTACTGCTAATATAGATGACACTTGCATTGGGTTATCTTATAGCTACAGACTTTATGATACAATTAATGGTTATGTGTAAATATCGTGTCGTGTATGAAATAGAAAGAAAGATATTATTAAAGGAGATATATTGATGCACATAAATATATGTATTTAATAATCAATTTTTTAAATCATTATAGTGACGTATATACACTGACAATTACAAATATGATTACTCTAATATTAAACATTCAGCCTTCTTCCAACTAATGATGAGGATTCACTAATGAAATGATTTTTCACAACTGCCTAGCTAGGAGAATCTCCATCATTACAATTTTTACATCGCTGAATATATAGCTAGCTAAATTCCTCCTCGTAACACAATATCTGATCAGGAAAACTCAATAAAAGTTGTAATCTTGACAACATGCTCAAACTCCGACCCTACTTAAGTATATTGTGATACTGATTTGGAGATTTATGATGTAACAACAACAGTACAAGAAATCTGTATACTGGAATTTTTGTTATTGATCAAATTTGGGTTACCAAGTTTTATATGGAAATTGTTCCTTTAGATATTTACACAATATTTCTGTTATAGATACTTTAGAACAATGATTTGCACAAAGGATTTTTTTTTACTTGTTTAGATCATTCTCGTTTACTTTTGGAGTTTATGTTGCTATCTTCATATATACACCGAGCGGTTCAATATATTTTTCCGCTATAAGAGATGAAAATGAATTAAATTAATGGGGATAGCATCCATCTTCTAAACAGAGGGATATATATATATATATATATATATCCCAAATTCACATGTAGAGCAAAAGGTAAGTAAGTAGCTAGTCACCTCTTCATAATTAGAATGGAAAGATCAAAAAAACAAAGTCCTAGTAGAATAGTTCTTCTTCAATGCATGGTTAAGAGTCCTGTATTTTGTTTGTCTTTCATTATAAAAGTAAATGAATATTTTATATTTCATGTAAATGTAAAATAATCATTTTTCTAAAATCTGGTTGTTTTCTAATTCACTCTTACATTAGGCATCGGACTAAATCTGTGGTTTGATCTGCGGGGTGAGATTTGATCTGAGCAGCAACAACCGTATGTTATTAGAATCATGTGCGCCTTCAAGTTGCATCTTTTCATAGCAATCAGTGTTTTTTGTTATGGGGAAGAATGTCACAGATGTTTAGAAACTTGAGTGGTGATGGCAGTAGTTCTCTATTGCTCCTGATAACCTATCAACAATAAATACTTATACCTTCCTGTGGATGGTGCAGAATGGGTTGACTTGCTTGTGAGGGTAATACAACAAATACTAGTATGGATGATGCCAAAGGTGGTGCTACAAGATTGGTAGAGACAACAGAGAAGTCCATCAGTTCACGTGCTGGTGGTGGACACAAGTTCTTCACAAGGTACATATCTATAATTAAATTCTGGTTTAATTTTTGTATGAGACTAGAGGTTGATCATGGTTTGGGTATTGAGAATTGACCATACGCTTGAATTGTCTGCTAATGGATACCCTGTAAGAGTCATGTAATGAACATATGATCCATACTTAGCATTTGGTGAAGTATGGAATTTTTTATATTTATGACCTTTCAACAACTCCCGTTGACAACAAAAATCAGAATTCCAAAAGTTTTGCAATGACTGTCAAACTACTAAAGTATTTGCTTTCCTCCAAACTACCTCTCTTTTTTGGAATTTGCCACTACTACAAGATTGAACTGTGGAGATTGTGCCACCTTTCAAGATTCGGAAAACGTTACAGGATGGAATGATATCATGGGGGTAAAGTGTGATTTCCCAAAACATAAAAATAAAAGGAAAGGAAATTGGTGGGATACGAAGGGATTATTTATCAATTAATTTGATGGCTTGATATAACAATTGATTCAAGTTCAATAAGAGTCCCCACACTTCCAAGTAATCATTACATTCCTTGTGCCTTCCTTTTCAATTTTTGTTGCTCAAAATCCAATGTTTTGAAATGCAAAGAAAATGTGATGCTAAAGGAACAAATTGAAGGACTTATGCAGGAGAATACCATTCTCAAGCGTGATGTGGCTCTCCAACATGAACGACAGGAGTATGATGATAAGGATCTGAAAATTGTTGAATGAAATGCTAGTGTGAATGAAAAGTCCAAATTAAACATAATGAGAAAAATTGGTAGTTTTTTGTTTTAGTGATAATAGAGTAGCCGAAATTATTATATGGTTATGTTGGTCTAATTATATAATTAGTAGCTCAGCTTGTATTAACTTCCATAATGCACCACCTTGTGTAAAAATTTATATTAACTTGGTTGAATTGACGCTTGACCAAAATTGTTAAATTGGATAGAATGGTTGCAGATATATTTGTTGATGTATGGATATATTGTTGTGCATATATGGAAATTTATGTTCAACATGTCAATCAGGTACATTTGGATGGATCAAGAAAAATAGTAATCCAGTATTCTTATTGGGTCTCACAGTAAGAATACTGGGTTAACTAAAATTCGATTTTTAGGTTTTTCCATTGATTTTTGAATCGTCATTAATAAGTTCAAATAACCAAAAAATAATATAATGGAAAAAATCGTTGTCATTCATATGGCAGCGATTTTTTCAAAGTTGCAAAAAGGAAGTGTATAACCGAAAGCTAAATGCCGGTGATGAAAAATCGCGGGGATATCATTTTCCAGCGATTTTTCCATTGCCGGCATATAATTCCAAAACGTCAAGATCATTTGCCAGCGATATAAAACTCGCTGGCAAATAATATCCCCGCGATTCCCTAATCGCTGGAGAAAGAATATTAAAACAACAAAATCTGTCACCAGCGATTAGGAAATCGCAGCTAAATCAATTGGCAGCGATTTTTACATCACCGGTATATACTTCCCAAACACCACTATCATTTGCCGGCGACGGAAAAAGTGCTTCCAATAAAATTACCAGCGATTGTCACGTCGCCGGCATATACTTCCCAACGCCAAATGCATTTAGCAGCGATGTAAAAATCGCTGCCAAATGATATCCCTGTGATTTTCTAATCGCTGGTGAAAGAATATTAAAACAACAAAATCCTTGACTAGCGATTAAGAAATCGCAACTAAATCATTTGGCAGCGATTTTCACATCACTGGCAAATAGGGTTGGCGTTTTTGGAATTATATGTCGGCGACGAAAAAATCGCTGGCAATTTATAAATCTTTTGCCAGCAATGTAAAAATTGCTGCCAAATGCTGGTATATTCTTTCACCAACGATTAAGAAATCGCAGCCATATCATTTGGCAGCGATTTTTACATCGCTGGTAAAAGATTTATGGCGTTTTGGAATTATATGCCTGCGATTTATTAATCGCTGCCAAATGGGTTGGTTTAGACGGCGATATTTTACTTTCGCGGCCGTATATCAAAAGTGGCTTTATAATACCGGCGATTAGCCGACGAGTTGAAAATCGTTGGGATATTTATTTGGCGGGGATTTTAGTTCTTTTGCCGGCGATTTTAAGTCGTTGGTAAAAATGACTTTTGTTGTAGTGTTAGTTAAAAAATGAGTGATAATGGGATAAGAAAAATCTTAAGAGATAAGATTAAAACTCTATATCTCTAACTATAGTCAGATACAAACTTTGAGATTTTTTTATGGTCAGAAATCTATAAATAGCACTGAGAGGTTAAAGGGTTCTCACCTACAACATTAGAGTGCCTTTTGCCATCATGAGACACTTGTGAGGCAAGGTTGTTAGGGTGATCTTTCTCTCATAACCAGATCTAATTCTTCATCAAACTGATGATAAAGATACGCATTTATTTATTATTGTTTATTATTGTGGATCATATAAAATTGAAGATCCGTTTATTAATATTCATGTTAAAATATTTAACAATAGCACCTTTTATGACAACTTTGTTTATGTTCCCTATCTTTTCTTTTAAGCTTGTGTTGGAATATTTAAACATGGTTCACATGCTTCATAACCAAACATATGTTAATAGTCATTCATTATAATTTCATAAGAAATAACTAATTTTTCCATGTGCTTATTACTCCACTATATGAGAATCAACAAGTCATATAAGAGGGAAGAAGATATCAAATAAATCCAAAATCAAACAAACATTGATCATCTCAAAAAACATCAATAACATCAAAACCTTTAATCCGGCCATCGAAGTAATCATAAATTTTCAATCTCAAATTTCTCTCCATAATAGAAATCACAATATATATATATATATATATATATATCTAAAACTAGGAATGGAGGGAGGCATTACCTAGCCTGTGATAGATATTGCAATCAGGACGAAGTTTGGCACTGCATAAGTCTGATCTGTGAGAAATGCAAGGAAGAGAAATAAAGGGAAAAGGTTAGAGCAAGAAACTTTGAGAAAGAGAGGGAGAAAACAAGTGGAAGGCAAAATATTTATCATTGGGGAAGAGAAAATACCATTTCATTGGCATCATCGAAGGGTCTTCGGTTTGGAGTTTACTTTGCAACCGACGGAAGACATGCTTTTGACAAAGGAGCTGACGATGGAAGAGCAGCTAGCGATGAAGGATGCCTAATCCAATGTAGTCTGAATTTATATTAGTTATTTGAAGGACTCCACTAGCATCTGGCCGGTACGCCAATGCTGGTGCTCTTAATGTTTTAGAACATGTTATAGTTCGTTGATCTGCATCCTTTATTTGTGGTAGAACACTAACTTAACATTAGCAAACTATAATTTTGCAGATCATACCTATAAACTAGGTAATGATAAGAGTAGTAAAAAATCAATCTAGGCTTTCTAGACAAAAGTATATTAGAAAAGAATTATCCAAGGAACTATCTCTTGGAAAGCACAAGAGAAACTTGAAAATAACAAAATCTTTATACATTATGTAAGTCAACAAAAATATGTGATATTAGATATACATATCAGTTAGATCTATTTCTTGTAAGAAATGGAATTTTTGTCCACATACCATTCATCTCTGTTGGAATAAATGCCCAAATTATAAACAAAATAGTCCTCTCCTCTCAAGGTTGAGGTTTTTTCTCTCTAGCAGAGCTTTGTCCCTTAAGCTAGTTTTGGCTGGTTTGAAGAGGAGAGATGGCAGAGGAAATAACAAAACAGTGGGAAGAATTGAGTCTCACGGAGAAGGAGAAGGGGGAGGTAGTACTGGTCCCTGTTTCAACAGCAACAAAATAGCTACATAGTAACTATTGTCTGCTGGCTATGATCATAGCTAAAAGGCCGGTAAATAGAGAAGCCTTTAAGACAACTATGGCAAGAGTATGGAGATGCAAAAGCTGGATCCAATTCACTGAAGTTGGAAGCAATAAATACTTAGTTGAGTTCCACTTAGAGCAGGATTTACAACAGGTTATACGTGGAAGGCCTTGGTCTTTTGATAGGTGGCTGGTCTGCATTCACTTGTATGAAGGGGATAGATCAATCAATGAAGTTCCTTTCACCTTGGAAGAGTTTTGGGTTCAAGCATATAACATGCCTTTGGCAAGTATGACTGAAGAGGTAGGCAAAAAAATTGGTGACACGATAGGGAAGACTCTTTCGGTACAAGTTGATGATAGGGGCATTGGATGGGGCAAGTTCCTGAGACTCAAGGTGGAGGTTGACATCTCAAAGGCTCTTCAAAGAGGTCTTTTCTTGTCTTTTGAAGGTAAGAGAACCTGGATCCCCTTTAAATATGAACGTTTGCCATCTTTTTGTTTCAAATGTGGGGGTCTTAAAGCATGCACAAAGAGGCTGCCAAGTAATGAAAACAGACAGCAGTAAACTCCAGTATGGGCCTTGGCTTCGAGCACCAGCAACCAGAGAAGGAGACCTCTCAAGGAAAAGGTATGGCAACTCAAGTCCACCTAGAGAAATAGAGGAGCAACCATGGGGGAGGGAGAGAGAGGTCAGGGACGACACACCAACCAAAAAGCATGACAATACACCAGTGGGTCAGAATCCTAACCTGCAGGATGGGGACAGCACAGAAACAAAAGGGGCAACTGTGAACCACCACCTTTCTGTTGATCAGAAGACAGGAAGCAGTCAGGTCCTTTTTAAGGAAACAAATGTGGAGCTAGTTGTGGGCAAGTCAGAACAGTTTTCAAAAGATGCAGGACCTTGTCTGATGCAAGGCCTTGAGGATGCTGCTTTGCCAATCAACAAGGCAGAAACCTCTAGCAAGGACAAGGCCCAGCAACCTGTCTTGAACCTCAGTAGCAATGATCTGGTGGCCCAAGTATCCTCTATGGCCAACTTTGTCTCGGACCAAGTCCTAGCCCTGCAGAAATTCAAGAGTCAAGCCACATAGAAAAGGAAAGCAAGGAACAAAGGCAGTGCAGGCCCCTTAATAGAAGTGAACAAGGAAAACATACCAACTGGATCAAAGAGAGAGGCAGGCCTTATAACTAGATCAGCATCTGTTAAGGCCCTCAAGAAACCAAAGATGGAGAAGGAACATGGTATGGAAGCTAGCAAGAATGATATGGTGGTGGCTGGGATCCAGCCCCACCATTTAAGATGAGTTGCTTGAGCTGGAACTGCTGAGGGCTTGGGAACCCTCGATCAATTAATAACTTGTGCCACTTGCTGCAAACAAAGTTCCCATCCTTTGTTTTCTTAATGGAAACAAAGAGTAAAAAAGAAAAAATGGAATCAATTAGGCGCTTGATAAAGTATGAGCATAGTTTTGTGATCAATCCCATAGGGACCAAGGGAGGTCTAGCTTTCTTTTGGAAAGAAGAAGTGGAAGCAGAAGTAATCTCCTCAACAATCTCACACATCTCTCTGGCAATAAAAGATAGGGAAGCAGGAGTCACATGGTTCCTAACGGGATTCTATGGCAACCCAATTACAGAAAAAAGACACGAGAGTTGGCAATTACTGCAAGCACTGCAACCAGTAGCAGGAGAGGGATGGCTGTGTGTAGGTGACTTCAACGAAATTTTGAGCAATAAGGAGAAGAGTGGAGGCCCATTGAGACCTCTCAAATAAATGGAGATGTTCAGAGACACAATCACCAAATGTGGCCTTATAGATATGGGATTTATAGGGAACAAATATACCTAGACCAATGGCAGGCAAGGGGCAGCCTTTACAAAAGAGAGGTTGGATAGGGCTCTTGGCAATGGGGTCTGGTTAGACCTGTACACAGACCCAAGTGTTCACACCCTCCCCTTTCTTACTTCAGATCATAGCCCCATCTTGATCACCATGGAACAGCACCAACATTTTGGTAATAGACACACAAAGCCTTTCAGATTTGAAGCCTCTTGGACATTGAATCAAGACTGTTTTACAAAGGTGGAGGAAGCATGGAAGTCACCTAGACTGACCAACAACAGCATGAAAAGTATCTCAGAAGGCCTAAAAAACTGTCAGCAGAGGCTTACACAATGGAGCAAGAAGACCTTTGGCACATTCAAGAGAGAGACTCAGTCTCAACTTGAACTGCTCTCTAAACTACAGGAGGATAATACAGGTAACTTAAATGAGGAAATTAAGCAAGTCCAGAGGGCAGTTGATAACAAGCTAGAGGCTGAAAACATCAAGTGGAAACAAAGGGCCAAGATAAGGTGGTTGAAAGAGGGGGACAGAAACACTAAGTTCTTCCACCAGGCAGCTTCCCAAAGAAGGACAACAAATAGGATAAAGACTTTGTTAGACAACAATGACAATGTGGTGCACTCGAGAGAAGGTATTAGGGACCTTTTCCAAGGCTATTTCACTAATCTTTTCACCACTTCTAGTCCTAGTCACCAAACAGAATGCCTGGCCTCTTTAGAAGCCCGAGTGACTACCTCCCAAAATGAGTTCCTCACTAGAGTATTTGCATTCAAGAGGCAAAAGAAGCAATGTTCCAAATGAATGGTCTAAGCTCCCCATGACCAGATGGATTCCCAGCCATTTTCTATCAAAAACACTGGTCAATAGTGGGTCCTCAAGTCTGTGATACAGTTCTGAAAGTGCTCAACTCTAGGGGCAAAATGGAAAGCATCAACAGCACCTTCATTGCACTTATTCCCAAGAAGAAAAGGCCAACTAGAGTGACAGAATTCAGGCCTATTTCACTTTGTAATGTTCTCTACAAACTCATCTAAAAAATTATTGCAAATAGGCTTAAAAGAATTCTCCCTAATCTCATATCTGAATCTCAATCAGCTTTTGTTCCAAATAGGCTTATATCAGATAACATTATTGTTGCCTTTGAGTCTTTGCATACAATGAAATGTAAAATGATAGGGAAAGAGGGCTATATGGCCTTAAAGTTAGACATGAGCAAAGCATATGATAGAGTGGAGTGGGGATTTCTGAGAGCAGCCTTACTCAAGCTGGGTTTCTGTAACACATGGGTGGATTTGGTGATGAACTGCATAGAAACAGTCACATACTCCCTACTTGTCAATGGGGAACCTCAAAAAGCTTTCTCCCCCACTCGAGGAATAAGGCAAGGGGACCCTCTATCCCCTTACCTTTTTATCTTGTGTGCAGAAGTCCTGAGCAATTTGATAAAGAAAGCTGAGGAGAATGAGATCATTCATGGTGTCCCTGTTGCACGTGGACAAATGAGGGTATCCCACCTCTTTTTTGCAGATGACAGCATCCTCTTTTGCAAAGCCAATGCCTTGGAGTGGGGAAGAATGATCAGCCTCTTAAGACTCTATGAAAGAGCCTCGGGTCAAAGATCGAATGTGGAGAAAACCTCAATTGTTTTTAGTAGAAATACAAGCCATTCAACCCAACAATTCATCTTGTCTATAGCAGGAATAAGAACATCTATGCCTTATGAAAGGTACTTGGGATTACCTCCTGTGGTAGGCAGGGACAGATTTAAAACCTTCAAGAATATCTTGGACAATGTCAGGATGAGACTGAACAATCATAGAGTCAAGTCACTCTCTCAGGCAGGAAAGGAAATTTTTTGAAGGCAGTGATTCAAGCCCTTCCAACCTACACAATGAGTGTCTTTAAGCTACCACTGAATCTACTTCAGCCTATAAACAGTGTAATCCACAACTACTAGTGGGGTCAGCAAGAGAAGGAGCAAAGAATACATTGGATCTCATGGAAGAGAATGGGGCAAGCCAAATCTGAAGGTGGTTTGGGTTTCAGGGATCTTGAAGTATTCAACAAAGCCATGTTGTCCAAGAATTGCTGGAGGATACTCCAAGACCCAACATCACTTGCTGCCAGGGTCCTTAAAGCTAAATATTTCCCAAACTCGAGCTTTCAAGTGGCTAAGGTGGGAGCAAAGCCATCCTTTGTATGGAGAAGTCTTCTATCAGCTAGACAGACAATTGAGGCAGGGTCTTTGTGGAGGGTTGGCACAGGAGACAAGGTTAAAATATGGTCAGATAAATGGCTAGTCAAGTCTAAACCAACTATGGTAAGAAGCCCTGTAAAGGTTCTGAGTTCTGAAGTCTCAGTAGCTGAGCTTATCGACCATTCAACCAAGAGCTGGAAAAGGGACCTGGTGCAAGAAATATTCGAAGAAGAGGAAGCTTTAGTGATACTCCAAACTCCCATCAGCTCCTTGAATTCAAAGGACAAGCTCATATGGCATGGCACAAATAATGGCTCTTTCTCAGTGAAGAGTGCATATCACATGGAGAAAGCAAGGGAAATGGAAGGAAGAGGCCAAGCCTCAACCAGTAAATCATTTAAAGAAGTATGGAAAAAGATATGGCAGCTCCATATCCCTCCTATTGACAAGATGTTTATATGGAGAGCATGCCAAGAATCCCTCCCTACCCAGCTCAACTTATTCAAGAAAAAGATAGTGAAGGTACCCCTATGTCCAATTTGTTCAAGAGAGGAAGAAAGTATTCTACATACTCTGTGGAACTGTGAGGCAGCCAAAGATGTTTGGGGCCAATGCTCGATGAGGCAACAAAAAAGCACAAGCTCCCAACTGCCAATGGTGTTATTCTTTGAGAACATGATCAAAGTTCTCAATGATTCAGAGATGCAGGAGTTTGTGATGGTAGCTAGACAGTTATGGCTGAGAAGAAATTCCTTTATCTACAAAAACAAATTCCTACCTCCAAACTGTCTACTCAGAGAAACCAGTTTGAGACTACAGCTGCTAAAAGAAGAGGAGGACAAAATTCAGACTCAAAAGAAGGGCCAACAGACAAAGAATTCAGCTGAGACATGGCAAAGTCCTCCCGCAAACTGGTTTAAAGTCAATTGGGATGGGGCAGTAGACAAAACAAAATGCATGATTGGCATAGGTGTAGTTGTAAGGGATGAGAAAGGTCAGATCATAGCAACAATGAGGCACAAGAAGATGCAACTCCCCGACCCTCTACTAACAGAATCTTATGGGGCTTTAATAGCTGTTCAGTTTGCCAAGGATCTGGGACTGACACAGATTGAATTGGAGGGTGATTCACTCCTGGTAACAAAGGCACTACAAGAAGAAAATGAAGCGTGGAGCAGTACCAACATGTTTATCTGTGAGACTAGAACTTGGCTTAAAACCTTTGCAATGTGGCGTGTTTCTCATGTTAGGAGGAACGGTAACAACATAGCCCATTTGTTAGCAAAAGGTTCTCTTAGCATTTCTGATGATTTTAATGTAACGATGAAGGACATTCCTCAGTGTATTTCTCCTTTAGTTCAATGAAATGAAGTAAGAGTTTCTCAACAAAAAAAAATATTTCTCGTAAGAAATCATAGAAAAAACTACATTAATTATTGTTACCAGCTGTATTTAAATGAGCTGTTAATTGGAACTGATTTACTATTGGTTCAGCCACGGTGGAGGTATTTTGAGTTACGGGAAAGAAAATATTTTCTTTATTTTTCTTTTTCCTTTCGGTAGCTTAATTATGTATATTAATGGCGATAACTTTGATTTTGAGATTTATATAACCCAAAGTTTTTATCCCAATGTATATATATAACCTATGAGTGCAGCACTCCCTCTTCAAATAAAAACAAAGTACTGTCCTTTCCCTGCTCGTCTGTGAAGTAGTCTTGCTACACTGCTACTACTTTCAACTTTATCTGGGTTGAATATTGGAAGTCCAAAATCATAATTCTGATATAATTATAAGTTACAATTCGAAATATAATTTTAATTAATTAATGCTAGCTACGATAAATGTTGGCAATGGCCCTACAATTATAATTGCCAGGTTCGTCTGAAATTAACAAAATAAGGAAAAGCTTAATTATTATGAGAAACAAGGAATAGTAACTAGTACTTGTGGCGTGGTGGTAAGTTTTAGGCAAATGGATTATGGAATCACCAAAATCTAATTCGATCTAGAATTTGATCTTTTTATAAGTTGTTAAAGGAATTCTGAAACATCGATCTAAAAATAATATTTTGTTAAAAAGTATAAAAAGGAATTATGAATACAAGAAGCATGACATGCAATTCGTTCCATATACAATACGTGATCCGATCTTCTACATGAACTTCCCCAATATTTAATCTTCTCTGTTCTCTACATACAACAGCAACAACAACAACAATTAACTACTTACATTAATGGCATTTTACATTGTTTTAGAAGCGTCACTCCCATTGTCATCGTTCTTGATCTATACATGATACAGATCAAGCTCGTTTGAATCAGTGGATGATACTGCTCGGGCCTGATGGTGGTACCGGACCCTTGGGAAGCATCGAGGCAAGTGTCCTAAGGTGTGTTTCATACGCGCTTTTAAGTCTGTCTCCTGAAACATGATGATCTGTCTCGGAGAAAGTCCGAGCTGCCTGAGAACCTGAAACTCCCATGAGGGAAAGAACCATTATTGCTATAACGATCAGGAGGAGAGAAACCATCATGTCCTTGCAATATTGGTGAAAGCAACCCATTTTCTCTTTTTCCTTTTTCTGTACCTAATGTTTGACATGTAAAATGTTTATATATACATTCCTTTAGTGCAACAATGGCGGGCCGGCTAGTGAGAACGTAACTGGGGTTCTTTGTACTGGACGCGTATTATAGCTAGACGCCAGCTATATTTTATTTTCATCTCTCTCTCTCTCTCTCTCTCTCTCTCTCTCTCTCTCTATATATATATATATGAAGAACTTCAATGGACCGGCTAGTCATTTTCCTCAGCAAGGAATAGTTGATATTTACTTAAATAAATTCCCAAGTCAAATTAACTTGTAATATTTATTATTAGATCAGAGTTTCATTTTCAATTTGTAACTTAATGTTAGTAGTGATGACATCTAACCAAGTACTTTAAAATATAGACTATTCATATAAACTATTAGGTTATTTTAAAATATCTTCTCAAATCGCAAAAATGTCTACCTTTCTCTCACTTGAGGCACTTAAATTTCAAATAAAAACTTGAGAGATCGATCTTGATCCTCGCCTAAGAGCATATACTTCATTAGACATTAATAAAGCATCATTTTCAGAATATCATGTACATAATAATCTCATCTTGTGATCCAGATAATTAAATGGTATAAACGCTATATAATTTATTCTCTAGGAGTGATGGAGTTGGAATTTTGTTTGAACGAGTGTAAATTTCTAAATAAAATAATTGTAAACATAAATTCATATGCTGTTGTTTTCTTCGTAGACTCTTCCCAAAATAAAGATGATGCATTACAATTTTTCTCTAAGTAGTCGTTATTTTTTGAAAGTGTTCACTTAAATTGGTTGTCATTAGAAAGAGTTACTTAGGTTCCAAATGATTGTTTCGAAGACTTTAGAGAAAGTTGGAATGATAAGTAGAGTTTTTCTTTTATGAAGTAGGTTCATAAGTGAAATATAATAAATAGTCTCCAATCATCTAATGTCACATCATGGGATGATGAGAGAATGATGATAAAATAGATAATGAGTAGTATTACTCATTTTATTTATATAAAATTTTTGTATAGACCAAACATATCTCAAATAATTGTGATATAAAATATGATCGTCTTAATACTAGATCTAGGGGCTAGATGCGAACTTTGGAGTCCTACATCGGTAATGAGTGAGGAAGAGGCAAGACTCATGACTTATAAAAAGGAGGTTTAGCCTCTTAGTTTAAATGCACCAGTTGAAAACTTATCTAATAACTTTTGACTTTAGTTAAATTCCTCTATTAGCCTTTTGTAAAAGAGAAAGAGGTGTAAAGATAAAGTTTTACTAGTGGGGTAGCTTTGTGGGTGTGGTGAGGAGAAAAATTGTGTGATTGTAACAATTTTCACATAGTGAATTTTCTTCTCTAAGTCTGGTAGTTTTTCTCCTGTTTTGGAATTTTCACGTAAATTTCTTATATTGTTATTATTTCTCTATTTTTCTTGTTATTCCTGCAAATGGTAGATCCTAGAGGGGGTAAATTTGGGAGGTCCAAATTCTCAATAATTGGTATCAGAGCCACTAGATTCTTTTTGTGGGGTGGAGCTTTGGTGTGGTAGTGTGACTACATACAGTCTAACGAGATTCTGTCTAGGAGATTGAAAATTTTAAGTATGTCCATTGTGACCCTCCAATCTTTCCTGGGAACTAATTTAGTGAGGTACTATTTATTTTTACAGTAAATTCATCAAAGCAATATCAGGAAGTAGGGTTTCAAATCTTATCAAATTTGAGGTGGAGAAATTGATTTACACAAGGCATTGAATGGCAGATCAACCCCTAAAGTCAGCAGTGATACTAACGACTGATGAAACGGCTATTACAAGGAGCGGATTCGGCAAATGGCTCCAAGTCAGTAAATGGAGATACTGGTATTGATGCTAATGTTGCGTCTCTCTCTATGGAAAAAGAGACATGTATATCCTCATGGCATGCTGCTAATTTCCAAAGTTGCCATGATAGAGGATGTGTTAATGTTAGCAGGTCTACAAGTTTGCACACAGGCATTGGTTTGTCATTGATGCAGGGTGTGTGGTGGAAATTCATGTCGATGGTTGATGAGCTTCTAGGAAAGCCAAATGTGGAAGTTACACCATAATTTTCAGCAAGGTTGTTTTGACATGGGCCGAAATGAAATACTTGAAATTGGTTTATTCTAAGTGGGTATGCTTTTATGGTGAAACATGATAGCGGAACCTATGAAAATCTTCATTAAGGTGAAGCTTGGCTGTGGGGCCAGTCAAAGTCGCAAAGTGGAGATTGTTGAGTGTTGTTATTTGGAGTCCCACATCGGAAGTGAGTGAGGAAGAGGCAAGACTCATGACTTATAAAAAGGAGATTTAGCCTCTTAGTTTAAGTGCACCAGTTAAAAGCTTATCTAATAACTTTTGACTTTAGTTAAATTCCTCTATTAACCTTTTGTAAAAAGAGAAGAGATGTAAAACTAAAGTTTTATTAGTAGGATAGCTTTGTGAGTGTGGTGAGGAGAAAAATTGTGTAATTGTAACAATTTTTCACATAGTGAATTTCCTTCTCTGGGTCTGGTGGTTTTTATCCTGTTTTGAAGTTTCCACGTAAATTTCTTGTGTTGTTATTATTTCTCTATTTTTCTTGTTATTTTTGCAAATGGTAGATTCTAGGGGGTTGAATTTGAGAGGTCCAAATTCCCAACACAAACTAGGGGAAAGGAAACACGGCGAAGAGAGAAGTTGTAATTCCAAAAAATCTCAAAATCACAAGTATAGTGGAGAGGCAAAAAAAATTATATAGAAAATCCACCTAAGACTTCGAGATAAAAGATTCATTCTCATGATTAGTGAAAATATGAAAATAAAAGAGACACCGAGGACCGGACGTGGAGTGTATATAGAATTTACACCCTCCAATTGAGAGATGACATGTACGGTATCTCATATAAATACGGTACAATCGACTACATTTAAAAAAAAAAAAATCAGTGACACTCTTTGTCCCCTCCGGCGCTCTCTCTCTCTCTCTCTCTCTCTCTCTCTCTCTCTCTCCCCCGAAGCCATTGCCGAGCTCTCTCTCTTGGAATTTTTACTAACTCATATCTTTTTCAAAAGAACAAAGGTTTGAAAAGGAAACATATAAATAGAAGAACTAAAAAACTTTCAACCTGGATCAGGATTTTTATCATGATGGTATTGAATATATATGTTTCTATATGCTTTCTTTATTTCTAAGTCGGAAGCCCAGATTCCAATCAAAGAATGTTGAAAGGCTCAAATACTTGAATCACATGAAATTGTTCGAACCCCCTCTAAATCCACTTAACCATCTTCAAGTCCCAGGATTTCTCTCTACCGAATTCCTGGAGGAGAAGAACTTCATCTCCATTAGCCCAAACCTCCAGGGGAAGAAAGATGGAGAAATGGAGATAGAGAGGGATAATGCAGGAAATGCTGAATTTTGAGTTCCTGTCAAGCAATATAAGCAGCCAAACAATGTTAACCGCAGATGAGCTTTTCTTTGATGGGAAGTTCCTCCCATTTTGGCAAGTGAAGTATGCAGAGAAGCTAGCTCAACGAGATCAGTCTCGAGAAAAGTATTGAGGAAGAAGAGGTGGACGAGGAGAGGAGTAAGGTGGGTTGGTTTGCAATGGAGATCTGTCGACCTGTTGAGCAAAGAGAACTTCACGATGACGAAAGGGACGGGCCTAAGGCAACAAAAGGGTTCCAATTTTGAGGCAACGGGAGACAAGATAGAGAGAGCCATTGACGGGGGAGAAAGAGAGAGGAGAGTATAGGGATAGAGAGCCACTGGAATTGAGAGAGAGAGAGAGAGAGAGAGAGAGAGAGAGAGAGAGAGAGAGAGAGAGAGAGTCGGGAAAAAGGGAGACAGCGGGAGGATAATTTCCTCAAAACCGATACTACCTTGTTTTGCATAAATCTCTTACGTGTCCATTTGCTATTGGAGGGTGCAAAGTCAAACTTTACACTGAATCGGTTTGAAGATTTTCTCAAAATAAAATCGTGCCCAAACATTTTATTACGATTGAAAAAATACAGGCTACCCTTCAGTGATCAATTGAGTAAATAAAAAATAAGAGCAATTATAGGAACTATTCTGCATTTCAAAGTAAATCCACAGCCAACCAGCAATGTACACTGAGTGTAAGCACTTCTGTCGGACGACAGGAATATATAACATTTACGAATTCCTGGTTATATCTGAAATCCTACCCATGGTTTCTATAGGAATCATGTTACATGTACAAAAGATTATGTGTTAAAGGGAAAAATCTACCTGCTAATGTGAAACTGAAAAGTACATGATATGGAGGATTCTTGTGGCTGTTCTATACATCAGATTCATAGAAGCGCAGAAATTTCAGGGGTTTCACCTTTTCCTGTGATCAAGCAATAACAACAGAGAATTGATAACAGCAAGTAATATTTCGATTAGAAAAGAGTCTCCTGCAGAAGTCTGAAACAAACCTGAGTTATATCTCCAGACTGGGAAGGGAAATGAAAACCGGTTGAACAGTTCTCCAACACTTCAGGACTTTTCATCCATGCTTTACGTGCATCAATCACCTTTAGTTTATACTTGAACATCTGATGGTAAGAAAAAATAATCCAATGTTCATTAGCAATTGCAAGTTTATAACTTAAAAAACAGGTAGTTTAGTAAAATAACAAATTTGTCGAGGATTTTTGGGCAGAAAGAGTTTTAGAACGTTTATTTTTACAGTTCTAAGAAAGATTTATGGGGCATTATACTTTTTGGCATAGCTCAATTTAACTTCAATGGATTTCAAGATCTTCTGTAATAAATTATATTGAATGTACAACAAACCAGAGGGTAAAAAACTAAAAAATTAAAAGAATGAGCCCAGAGCGAGCAAACCTCAGAAAGTGATATGGGTGGTCTCTCCAGCTCATCTCCTTCAATTATCTTTCCAGTGCCCTGGCACTCTGGGCAGAAAACAGAATATATCTCTCTTCCTGTAGCTTTCACCTCTCCATCCTTTCCTATATCCTCGCATTTAGCTGCATTATTTCTCTTAGATCTTCTTCTCCTCAATTTTGGACTAACTAACTCCTTTGTAATTATTTCATACTCGCAAAAAAGTAGCCAGTGTATAATGCAGGACGTATGAAATACATGAAATGCCTGCATGATAAAACGTATCAATAGACAAGAGGTAAGCAGTTTTCCAATTGTTAACTTTAGACATAGTAGCAGCCCATAATGAGTATTTCAACATCTTCAAAAGGCATATCAAGACAAGTACAGTTACAAAAACCACAGACAAGTAATAGTTTCTAAGAACTATTACCCCATGCACATTTCGACTACTGCAAACAAGCCTTCCAGTCTTCACATTCATGAGTGCTGATACATCTTTCCCAGGAAGCATCTTGTGTTGACAGATATCGCACATCCTTTCTGCTGCTACACGCTGTTGCTGTCTCAACTCTCTCCTCATAGCCTTACTTGAAATAAACCTCTTATGCAGAAGCTGATCATCATAGTGAGCCAAAAGCAATCTTGAAGAGGCAACATTTGACACTGGAGAATCTTCCCCAGATGAAGCATACTGATTATTGAAGAACTCACTGATGTCCTCAGGGTCAGAAAATGATTTCATTCTTTTCCTACTAGCACCCTCCACACACTCTGATTCTGGTGGACTAGACAACAGCAGTGGCTTCACACGATCAAACAGCTCCTTGCTACCAATATCAGCATTATAACGGAAAGTAACAATAGCAAAATCATGCTCTGGAACCTCCAAGCTATCCTCATTTCCAGTAGTCTTTTTTCCCAACCACTCGCACCATATTCTACAAACCCCATTCGAAACCTTGTCCTTCTCACGGAACCTGGCAGCAATTTTTCCACAACCAACCTCCTGTACTTCAATATCAGAAATTTCATCCCAAATCCGCACTCCAGAAATTATCACACAGGCATTCCCCCCATCAGAATTCAATATCTCATCACAAGAACTAATTTTAGTATCTAAACGAACACCTGCATGCCCATTACTGGTGGTTTTCGAATTTTCATCATATCTTACAATAGCAAGATTATCACCATTGTTTGGCAACTCCAAAAACCTACTTTTATTACCATTTAAAGCTCCCAGCTCTTTATCACTCTCCACTGGATTGTCAAAGAACAGAACACCATCATTAAAAGGCCATGGATTTGGTCCCAAAAGCGTAACCTTAGCAGTGGACAACCTCTCAGCGTGAAGATTCCCCTTCAAGTGATCAAACAATATAGTATCACTGTAACACGGTGCAAGACACAAAGTACAAAAGAAAACGAATCTTTTTCCATCTTCCCTAAGGTCGACATATGTATGCCCCTGAGTCCTCACATTGCGAAGAATGGATCTAGCAGCCTGTTCTCTTAGACTACAAGAACTTGTCTTCGGAAACCCTACTTCCCACTTTCCAGCCATTCAAAATTTTCCCGCCAGAAAAGAGTTCAAGTTCCCACCCAAATCCTTTACAGATTACATAAAGTCAAAATGTGAATCCTCATAATTTCTTAGAAATCCAAAGCAAAGAGCACTCACAAGAGCCATGCGAAATCTAGAAATCCAAAACAACAGTAGTTACAAGAACCATGTGACACCCTAAAAAACTAAAGCTTGACATGAGATCTTCCAAATGCTAGAAATCAACTCATATCTTCGTCAAAATATAAGGAACAGACATTTCATGAATCATAAACCATGCGAGGCCTAAGGAGCTCAAATTTCAAAAGAACTATCCAGAAACTCCAGAAGTCTAGTCTAGCTCTACAAACTTAAAGAAAGCCTCTAAAACTGAGAGGTCAACCTGAAATTAAACTCTCCAATCGAGTGAAATCGATCGAAACCCTAGAGTTCTCCAATTCAGTTCCACGAATTTCAGCTCCGAACAGAGAAAAGCAAATCACAGAAAAAACTTCCAAATTCCAAAGCAAATAGCTTTAGAAAACACTAACTTTACATATTCGTTGCGTACTTATTATTGGATTCGTCGGAAACAGCGGAGACCGTCCATTCACCGTGACCGCGGCGCGAGCCATGGAGAGCAGAGCATGGGAAGAAGACGAATCCTC
Source organism: Carya illinoinensis (assembly GCF_018687715.1). Taxonomy (NCBI): domain Eukaryota; kingdom Viridiplantae; phylum Streptophyta; class Magnoliopsida; order Fagales; family Juglandaceae; genus Carya; species Carya illinoinensis. Next base: position 26,664,800 of record NC_056754.1, on the reverse strand, counting down.
CATAGCCATCTCCATTTCTCGCAGCGAAAGAAAAGATTCGAGGCTGTTCGGAGGGAGAGAAAGTGAGGGAAACAAATATCAGAAGGAATGAAAATTCTGGAACGGGAAAGTGAAACCAATCTTTGTAACTGAATTTTAAGAATAAGAGGTCCTCCTGGATTGTCATAAAAGCCTTTTGTATTCTTGTGGTGCTGGTGTATTGTAATAAGGTGTAGCATTGATTTTGGAGCTACGATGTATTCCGATGATATTAGTCACCTTAATCAACGGTTAATAGGATAGGATTGGTGGGAAGGGAACAAGAGTAGATTCGAATTTTTTATAAGGGGATGCCATTAGGTGGCCGAAGGGTATAAGACGGGTGACCTTGGTTGTCAACGGATTGGGGTGATTGATTGGGCTTCAACTGGTTTATTTATTTGTTATTTCAAAGATAAATTATTGCTCAAAGTTATGGATTTTGACTTTTTTTTTTTTAAATGGGTGCTTGTCGTTTATTTTAAAATATTGAAATTTGATTTACCACATAATTATTTTATTAAAATAATAGAAAAAAGTTAAAGTTATGGAGAGTTGGTTCAATGAATTCTCTCGATAAATTTTTTTAGTGATTAAAAAAATATTTTTTAATGATTTTTTAAATTTTTTAAAATATTTAAATGTATAAAAATAATAAAAAAAAAAAAAGACATTTGGCCTTTTCAAGACCAATCATTAAGCTACATCCTCAATAAGTGCACTACGATTCTTAAATTAAATAAAAGAAGGATATGTTTTCTATTAATATAATAAATTAATATATAATATATTTTATAATTAATTATCCCATAGGTAAAAATAATGATATTAAGTTTGACATAATAATATCTATTTATAATAAAAGATTGAGTTTAGGGGTTAGGGAGTAAGAATTCTTGATGATTTGGATAAAAATGCCCCTCTACATATCTCATGTTGGACTAAAATATATCTGCTACATATTGATTTATCCAAAATATCCCACTACATATCCAAACAAACTAAAATATTTTTATATTCGAACACTCTTTTTTCCCAATCAAACCAACCAATCAACAACTAGAAACCTTTAGAACTATCGACAACCAAAAACCAACCGATTGACAGCCATAAATCTCCATCTTATATCTCAATCAATCATAGAACACGCTTGAACCCACAATGGAGTCATCGATATGAGAACCATTAAGACCAATGCAACGGTGGTGTCATCAATGCATTCATCAATATGAGAACCAAAGTCATGGTTTAGCATAATCAAAATCATACCAATAATAACGTTGTGGGTTTCTAGTGCTGAGACACACCACAATGGTAGCAACATGTGTTGATATCGACCCACAGCACCTCCGTTGGGTTAGCGATGGACCAAGACATCAATGTGGGCAGTGGCGGAGTCAGAAATTTACTCTAGAAGGGCCAAACAAACTAGAACAATATACATAAAATATTTTTTATTCTACTTTTATATAATTTTTTTTAAGATATATAATAATCTGATACGAAGATTTACAATAAAAATAAAATATGTTTAATACAACTTATGTATTTAAAAAGTACTTGAATGTCAAGAATAATATATCATTAAAATAATATAAAGACATTCATACAAATATATTAAACAAAAAAAATACAGAGTGTCTAAATTGTAACTTGCATTCTTTTAAACAAACAAAATCTCAAGTTCATCAATGACTATCATATATGCAATATGTGTTGTCTAAGTAACTTGCAATTCATCATGATTTTTACATGAAGCACCCACCACATTGATAATAAAGTTTAAATTTGAGAAAAACTCGTGAATAGAAACCACCTTTTTAGATGCAGCAACTAATGCTAACTCTAATCGGTGAGCAAAATAATGAACATAATATGCATATGAACAATCTTTAAGAAATAATACTTGCAATCTATTCTATACACCACGCATATGACTAGCACCATCATATCGTTGCCCACGAATATTTTGAATATCAAGACAATGGCGAGAAAGAACTGCAGATATTTTATCTTTTAGAGTCAATACCGATATATCTTTAACATGTACAAGATCAAAAAATTGTTTTTGTATAAAACCATCAATATCAACAAATCTCAAGATTATAGCCATTTATACCTCTTAGACTCATCTTATGCCTCATCAACAATAATGCAAAATCGAGAATCCCCAACATTTTCACGGATTTTATTTCATACTTTCTTTACAAGAACTTCCAAAATATCTTTTTGAATTTGGGGTGAAGTATACTTTGAGGATTTAAGAGCATTTTTCAAAACTCCAACCTTGTCATTATACGAAGCCAAGAGTTTAAGCATCTCAAGAAAATTATCTTGATTTTTTGAATCAATGATCTCATCATGACCTCTAAAGGTACATCCTTGAAATGCAAGCCATCGAACAACATCAATAGATGTTTTTACTCGAAGTCGATTGTTGAGAATTTGTTTAGAGTTTTGTGCATTCATTACTTCATCAATATGATGTGATTGTTTTAATAAATCCTCACAAGATTTCACAGTATTATTATGACAAGAACAAGGATCCTCTCTAATATGATTAAAAAAGGTACAATGTTTTCAATTAATAATTTTCTTCTAATTTCTAAGTCACATGACAATAAATACATCCCATCCAGAAAGTTGAGATGCTTTCATTGTAAAAATATAACAAGATAAACAATCTGCAGCATCCTTTGATGGAGAATACTTTAACCAAGATCCAAATTGTACAGACCATGAAGCTTGAAAGCGACGATGATACTTTTCAGAACCAAAAAATTGATATTTTGAAAGACGTATTTGATATGAACCCATTTTTAAATAAGATCTTCTTATTTCATCACACTGATTGACTAGATAATCTTATATAGGAGGACGTAATCTTGGATCTCGTTGTAGAGAAGATATATCAATCTCTTTAAAATTAAATGTTGACGATGTAAAATGAATTCCTTCATATTCCAAAATTGGAGAGTTAAGATCAGTATTTTTCTCAGGTTCAATCTTTGAAATTTAAAAAAAAAAAATCTAAAAGATCAACTTCTTTTCTTTTGAAAAATGAGATGATAGTTTTTAATGCAGATATCATTTATGAACCTAAATTTAAAATCAAATTGAAACATATAAAATAAAGTTAGAAAGTTAGATAAATTTAGAGATATTCTAATAATAAGGTCTCAAATTAAGATCAAACAATTTAAAATTGAAAATCAAACAATTTATTAATACACATAATGCTATATAAAAAAAAAAAAAAAAAAACCCAACTTAAAATTGAACATGCAACCATACACAATTAATATATATAATATATATAATATGATTAATACCAATATAAAATTTTTATAAAGAAAAAAGACATACTCGCGTACAAATAAATGAGTAAGATGTAAGGAAATGATGCTCCGTGTGACTGCGAGATGAGAATTGGCAGTCTGACAGGGCCTATCAAATACGTCTGTTAATCTACTAAAAAACAAAATGTTAGTTTACTATATAGAAAAAAAATCATTAATCTACTAAATAAATAAAAGTATTAATATACTAAAAGCATTAATCTATTAAACAAACAAATAAATAATATTGTGAGTTTGTTACTTTGTGAGTGAGGGCCTAAGGCCTAAATAAGTAACTAGTGCCGAGACAAAATGGGCCAAAGTTCCTTTTGAATCCTTGACTCTTTGACTATCTGGAAGCTTCAAAAATCGAAAGGGGCCAAACCTTTTGAGTCTGGAAATGCGATAGAGCAAGAGGGAGGTTGCAAACTTGCGAGAGTGATATAAAATCATGCGAGGAGACGAGAATTGAGAAGATTTTTTATCCTTTGGAGATTAGGAAACTGGAAATGGGTTCGTTGGCGATCGCTCCTCACAGTCAAGCGGGTAAAGCTTCAACTTCTTTTTTTCTTCATTTTGATGTTGAAAAATGGAGAAAACAAAATGTAAAGGACAAGATGTGTTTTGATGTTGAAAAATGAAGAAAACAAAATATGAAAGACAAGATGTGAAGTATGGTGTTTGCTGTGTGCAAAGGAAATGTAGTCTGTAAATGGCAATCTGGCATATTTCCGTAGCCATAACTTGGAGATTGAAATATTTTAAAAAATGAAAAGATGTTAGAAATACTACCGGTTATAGTTAGAATTTTTTTTAATTTTATTTATAATAAAAATATGTATTTTATTTTATAGGAGATGAGTTGTATTTATTTCATTTTTATATCATATTAAATTTTATGGAGGGGCCAAAATAATTTTTAGAGGAGGAGCCAATACATTATAAATTAATATTATTTTATTAAATTAAAAAAATTAATATATATAAATATTTTTATTTCAAATTTCTAGCAAGGGTCATGCCCCAACCTGGCTCCGCCACTGAACGTGGGTCCAAATCAACCAAGGGATGGACCTTTGCACTGATGTGTGTCCATATCGACCTAGGAATGGACCACAAAACTACCTTGAGTCCAGATCAACCCAAGGATGGATCATTCTACCAGGTTGAGAAACATTTTGCTTCCTATGGTGCTTGCTAAAGTAGTGAGCATTTTTGTTCTGGTAGTGCTCACCTGGGTGATGAGTACTTCGCTCTCGATGTTGCTCACCTAGAGTGTAAACACTTTTGCATCTAGAAGTACTTGCATAGATGTGAGCACTTTGCCTTTTTGCTGCTCACCACTCACTTGGGTGGCGAGTACTTTTTCTCTCAATAGTGCTCACTTAGGGTGCACTATACCTCAAAATGCTCGTATGGGTGTGAACACTTTGCCTTTCTTGGTTCTAGTCACCCAAGAGACAATTATTTTTGCTCTTTATTATGCTCACATCAGGGCAAACACTTTTGGTCTCCACAATGCTTGCTAAGGGATGAGCACTTTTGCTCACCTTCTAGGGTGTGAGAATTTTTTCTCTCCTCGAGTATGAGCACTTTCCTTTTTCATTTTGCTCGTAAAGGTGGCAACCTTCATGCTCTTCCATGATGCTCATCAAGGGGACAACCTGCACCCTCCTCCCGGCCCTTTCACGTGCCCTTCTGCAAAAATGTAAGTGATGTGGACCAAATGTATGTAATGCTTGAGGGAAATGAAATGGACAATTTGAATTAAAATATTATATATTAATATTATTTTATTTTGAAACTTGAAAAATTATTATTATTTTTTGTGTTTTGTTTTGGAATTTGAAAAAGTAATGATTAAATGAAAAAATTTAAAATTTAAAATTGAGAAGTGTCTAGTGTTTTAATGATGTTTGGAAATGGCATATCTAAAAATATCTGTGACTACTTAATAATAGTTTATTTGCCAAACGAACCCTTAATATTGTATATTATGTGTATGCACATCTACCTATATACATTCCTTCATTGCATCTGTTAGCAAGACCCTTCATTCCTTTATTGCTTGAATCGCTTACACAACTTTTAGGGAAGGATGTACTCTGGTCCTTTTGAAGTTGAATTCAACATTGTTGGATCTACTAAAATGTCAGTTTTTAATTGCGAGCATCTACTTTTATAGTTTGTGGACAACAACCATCTCTAAAATAACATTAAATCTACCCACATTGAACACTATTAATTTTGTATCCAAGCTTTTACATATTATTTTTATGAGATAATTCTCAACAATATGTTTGTAGATACTAGATTGTTCAGCATCTAGTAGGAGTGAAAACATTTAAGTTATTGTTCTAACAACTCAGTTTCTATTCCATGAAGATTGGCATACAAGCAACCTATAAACAAATGTATGGTCATACAAATGAACATAATCACAAGACTAATAGTAAGCTACCTGTCACTATGCCTCCTTTCAGTTATGTGATGGCGCTCTATCCCTTAATTGTTCCCATGTAAGGTTGGTGGTAGGGTTGGAAGTCCACCCTTCTGAGTGATTCATTTTGCATCTCATTTTATAGATATTAGAAATACTAAATCCATGTAAACAAGAGAAGCGTTTACCTCGAGCAGCAAATCATAGATCGAGTGTGGTTGTTCAACAATCTTCTTCATTGTTGTTGTTCATCCAAAATCATCCTCCTTGGCAGTAGAGTGTTCTACTTGGTCAAAAGTTAGGGTAAGACTCACATGTTCCAAAGCCTAAATAGCATGACTAGAGAAAACTATACTTTAGAGAGAGATTTCTATTTGTGCATGAAGTTGCCTCATCCAAAGGAGGAAGGGGCTATATGTAGCCTCTGCAATTGTAACCCTCGACTAGCCATTAAAGGTCAGCCCCTCCTATTATAATGAAGTTGACCACTTCAATGTTTGTAACGTCCACACAAAATTAGGGTGGACATGAAAGGCCAAGGGGTCACCCTATTCCTACATCTGCCAATTGCACACAGTGAGCAAGATCCCAAATCTACATCTCTCAATATATTCTTAATCTTATTCATACTAATAAATAGATTGTACGACTACTAAGCATATCTATAAAAGAAAAACAAGAGCACTATACCAAATCTCTTTGAAAGAAGACCAGCATAGCAATATCTCTAAAAGTGTCTCATTATGCTCTAACTCATTTAATCACATCAAACTGAGCATCCCTAATCACTCTTGAGTTTGAATGACTTTGAGCAATGCTCAATTTCCATAAAACATCATGTACTCACAGCTATATCACAACTCCCAAGAAGTAACACAACTTGCATGCAATGGATACAAACATAGTATCAATATGTTACCAAATAGTCTTCCCTTTGCCCTCATGTAATTCAGTTTCAATCCAGTCGTTTTTCTAGTAATGCCTCTTTAGACTGCATCATTCATGGTCATAAACAATATTCCAAAGTAGCAAGCACTAAAACATCAATCTTGTAACATAATCAAAGATCTCATATGGGCATAAATAAATTAAGGTCATCAATTATGACCTACAGAGCTCACACGGTGAGAAAGCAAGGATCCATTCGCTCACATTTACTATTGATCACAAAAGCACATGTAGTATAAAATACATGCTACGGTGGAGTTTTTCTAAAAAGAAGAGCATATGTTTAAACAAAAAATAACAAAGGCCTCATTTTAGCCTAGCTAGGGTGACATAAATATTTATGTCAACCAATTTTATATGCTATACAAGTATTAAAGGACATGTCTCATCTCCATTCACTATCTAAACACCAGAGACAATTGCTCATGTGAGTAAACCGATCCAAGCTAGTCGACATACCTTTTTCACCATAACTCCCAAATATATGGTGAATGTGTATGCTCACTAAATGCTCTCAGTCATGCCACATGATCATAGAACATATCAATATCATGTGCATGAATGCAATACCATAAGGGAGAGAAATCACATGGTCAACTACAAATAATTAAACCACAACTCTCAAGTAGTGTTTTAGGACCATTTATCTCCATGCGCATTCTCATGTGCAGTTACTTTCTAAAAATATATGTGCCTACCAATACTCTTTTTTTATATATAAAAAAGCCTTTGCACAACCACGAAGTCAGCGATTCATTGCGAATCTTACTTAGGGTCAAGCTCACAATATAAACCTTAGATTCTATTCAGTCATTCCAATTGTGACTGTTAAGAATCTACAAGATGATCACAAACCATATTCAACAAACATAATTTGCAACTTCAGAGTTTCTTATGAATCTCTTATACTCAACAAATGCATATGAGATAATCATCAAAACACAACACTCTAACCATTACTCTTAATGACTTGTCCAAGTCACATCACAAACTCACTTATTCAAATAAACCATATTTACCCTCTAATGAAATCTCAATCTCTAACTTTCACGAGCAAATCATAATGGAAAGATTAAATAGTATAGGTATAAATAGATTCTTTGATATTCACCATCTCATTAATTGTGAATGGATTTTGAACAAGAGCTTCTTCTTTTCTTTTTCTTTTTTCCTTTTTATAAATAGTCTCACAAGACATGAAGTCAGAGTTACTTTTCACAAACCCATGACCACTACCTCACAGTATAGAAAACCACTCACTAGGTGACAATTAATAATCTAAAACAACCAGATCGTCATCGACATTAACTCCCATAGGAAGACACTTTTCTAGAATTGTCAATAATATTCAAAGAACTCATTTATTCAATATGTCATTAATAAAAAAGGAACTCCGTACATTGAGTATCTTTAAATAAATAGTTGGTTTAGGCTGAATAAAAATAGTCCCAACTACATTCATACGCTTTTGGTACCAAAACATTATAAGCAACAATCATACGCTCGAAATACTTCCCACCTAAATATCACAAAAACTAACCATCTAATTCATCTATGAAAATAAGCTATATAAGTCATTCCAGAAAAGTTTCAACAAATGTACGATCAATGGTTATCCAAAAGCAACTCAACTAGTATAAAGAGATGAATTTATACCTCTACAACTCCACTTTTTCTTTATCAATCAGATCAACAACTCCATATTGGATCATATAAGTAACGTGAATTTAAGATTTCATGTTAGAATTCCTATTATATGAATTTAGTACCTTTAGCGGAGCTTATATTATTAATACTCTCTTCTAGTCTCTAAATGACGAGAGAATTCTGATATATAGCTATTATACTAGTTATGAGGATCTTTATATTCTAGTGAGTTTTGGGAGCCACTATCATTAATGATAAATCCTCATTTAAAAGTATACTTTCACCATTTTTAGCAATCTTTTATATAAAATATATTTTAAAATATTAATTTTAAGGTAATGTGGAATAAAACGTTATTTCAAAAAAAAAAAAAACAAGTGTTAATAAAATCCATAATACCCTAACCTCACCGAAAATATGAGTAATTTTCTTGTTTCAACTAAAAATATTCAAACTTAGATCCTTCATATTTCATTTTTAATTAAATTTACAAGTGCACGAAATAATCACTCAGCTATACTAAAAGGTAAATGAACTTCACCTTAGGATGACATGTTAGAATCAAGGTTGCAATCCCATATTACATCAATCTAAATTTGATATAACACTTACTTACGCCATAATTCTCTTATAACTCCATTTTCAACAAGTCATAATACTACGAGATAATTGCTCTCATCATATAACTAGTACCAATGCGATCGGAAAAGAATATTTTACCAAAAAAATATATTTTTTCCTTCAAATTTCTTGGAAAAAATTTCTTTAGAATTTCACTTATATGATGAGACAGTTTATTTATTTATTTCATGTCCTTAGAAATATTAGTATGCATGTATAGGAACTTTAAACTAAAAAGTGTTCATATTGCATTTTCTCGTTGACTTTGCTAAATAAATAAGAGAGATTTCATAAGCGAGAAAACCTTCAATTTCTCAAACTTCACACCCATTATTCTATACCTCCATGGCACATTTGACATACCATCTCTCCAACCGAAAAATAATATTATTGAGTCAATGAGTAACCATCCAATTTCTAAACCTTTAGGAAGTCTCACTAACACCACTATTGTCAATGAGTCTTAAATCAAATTAGATGTAAACTTCGCCAATATCATGTTCAAAGCACCAAAAAACATCTCCTTGTGCAATAAATACAGTCTATAATGTTTTAGTAGCTAACTAGTGATATTCCTATTTTTCTCTTACTCGATATTGTATTCACCAATTCACTATAGGAGAGAGAAAATAACTTTGCGTGAAATAATTTTTGCCTAAAACCTATCTTGTATTAGTGTAACCACAAGTAAGATTTTTAGGCTCAAGGTTTTGAACTGCAGAGCCCAAGGCCCAGTTCGCCTAAAGGCTTTTTTCTTTTTAAAATAAATTGAGTTTGGCCTTTTATTTTATTACTCAAAGTAACAACATATATGAGACGGATTTTAAAAAAAGAAAAAACTTAATTCAAGTTGACCCAAAAACTATTTTAACTATAAAAATAAAATTATACGTGCTGTGAGCTATGCTGCAGCTCACAGCACGTATGCATTAAACACAATTAAATTGTTCATCTCCTACCTCCAATACCCAATGGTTACAGAGACCATTTTTCTACCCATAAATATTTCAGGCCACCATGATTGCAGCGTAGCGGCCATTAATGGCAACACAACTACTTATTTTCGCCCTATTTGGCGGATTTCAGCCTGCAATTGACTCTCATCAGCAACACCAAGTTCTGCAATGTATCGATGCTCTTTACTACCACCCTTTAGTGCCTAAGGCATTGGCTGCACACCAAATGGGGTAGGGCATGTAACTCTGTATGAGACAGAGAGTGCCTACATGTCGCACAGCCCTTGTGCGCAATTTTGGTAACATTGCACCTCGATGTGCATAGTGGTGGGATCAACACTATGTGCAACCATTCTTGGGTACGCAGTGCACAATTACGACGTGGTGTACCACCATACTTTGGCATGTGGCACTGGCACCAGGTGCCACTGCACCTCAGTGTGCCACACCGTGCTCATGTTGTGCGTGTTGCTAAGCAAGCAAAAGCCTTTAGGTCATCAAACAGCAACGAGTTTTGATATTGCATCACAGCATGTGCCGCAGTGTTGCAAGTGCATAGTGACTAGCATTGTCTAGTGAGTGACTCTCTGCTAATAACAGTGGGGATGCTTCTTGCAGTGCTCGTAGCACCTATTTGCACAACACCTCCAATGAATGATGCTACCTCATATGGTGAACGTCTAGATTTGGAGTGCCTCCACATGCACGAGTCCTTGCTGCTTTGAGTGGGTGGTTGTAGCCATTGCTTGTGTTGCGGTGCTACCATTATAACTATCAACCTCGGAAGCCATGGTTACATATAAAGGAATAAAATTCTCTTATCACAGAAAAAAGATTTTCATCATGCAGGAAAATATTTCAATAAATGAAATCACAACATTCACGTCAAACACAAATTGGGAACAACCGGTTGGCACTTTGATACCAATATTAGAAATACTAGATCAAAGTAAATAGCAAAAATGCTCACCTCAAGCAATAAATCATAGATTGGGTGTGGTTGTTCCACAAACTTCTCCATCATTGTTATTCATTCAAAATCATCATCCTTGGTAGTGGAGTGTTCTATGTGGTAAAAAATTAGAATAACGCCAACATGTTTTATAGCCTAAATACCTAGACTAGAGAGAACTATACTTGAGAGAGAGATTTTCTATATGTGCATGAAGTTGCCTCATCCAAAGAGGGAATGGGCTATATGTAGCCTCTGCAACTGTAACCCTCAACTGGCCATTAAAGGCCAGCCCCTCCTATTGTAATGAAGTGGTTAGCCACTTCAATGTTTATAATATCCGGCCACAATTAGACTAGACATGAAAGGCCAATGGTTACTCTCACTATGGGCACACCCTATTCTTACAATAGATATCATTAAAAGTATTGCATTGACTTATGGCATCTATAACAGACTAGCTCGCCATTTGAACATGACTTTATTGCATTTTTTGCAATTTGTTTCAAATCTCGAGACTTTCTTGGAATTTTTCATTTATCAACTACTGGCCTTTTCTTCATGTTAGATAATGAAGAATAAAAATACATGTTGGTATTTTAGTAAAATGGTGACAATCCCATTAGGATGTTTGTCCCACATGTTGGTGTTATAGAGAGGAATTGCAAGCAATGTTATTGTACATGTTTGGTCTATATTTATAGACCATAAGGTACTAGTTGGCAAAGGGTACAACCGTTTGACTCAAACAAATGGTCGAAGATGGTGCAAATCCAAGAGATACACCGTTTGGTGTGTGATCACCACCCCTTATATCTACACTTCATGTATTGAGTTAAGAAGGTTGAATTTTTTTTTAGCTTTCCGTGTCTATATGATCATACGTTGTTCTACTAGCTCCTTCCAATCTTATGATCGTAAGCTACATACTTGACCATGGGTTTAAGGGTTTAGCAAGTCTTTCTTTAAATTCTATTGCCTTCTATTTTTTGTTTGGGACTATGTAGGGTACCAATCTGGACAAAATTTGCTATGAATGTATCTGTAGACAAAGGTACTCCTGTTTAAAACAAACCCAAGGAATATATTTTATATACCATCCGGTTGTGGTATGCTCCAATTTGCTCCCAGTTGAGATTCGCCATGAGTTTGAAAGTGGCAGTTGGATTTTCGTTGCCATAACCCAATTTAGCACAATGAACATTTCATCTACTCCAAGAATCCAATTAATTTCGATAATTGTTGGGTCTTCATTTTCATTAAAAACTAGCAGTTGTAACTTGTAAGTAACAAAATTGATCAATAGTAGCACCCTTAACCCTTGATAGTGGAGGTGAGAATAGAGGCTAGCCTTTTAGGTTTCTAGTGACATACTACACCATAAACTCTGCCATGTCATTTGCCCAATCCTCTCCCCTTCATCTTCCATGTCATTATTTCTAATTTTCTTTAGTCCTCTCCCTTAGCATCTCTATATTCCTTTATATCTTAATTATATCAAGTAAGGGTGTAAAAAAATCTCGACAAACAGGAAAATCGGCCTGGGCTGGCCCAGACCGGCCCGGTTGTTCTGGTTTTGGACCGGTCCGATCCATAACCGGTTTCTAGACATAGAAAACCGGCTGGAACCGGTCTGGTTTTGGTTATGTTGGGCCCTGACCAAATCAGTACTGTTTAATATATATTATTTATTTATTTTTAATATTATATATAATATTTTATATTATATATAATTTTTATATATAATAATATCAATTATAATTATATATAAGATAATGTTATTATAATTTATAAAATAAAAGTTTAATCTTAAATATAAAAATTTAATTGATCATATGCTTTAAATATATAATATTATAAATATATATTATTTATTAATAATTTTATCATAAGTGAGAACCAAAAAAGAAAGAAAATACTCAAATATTATTACTAAATTTTGATGGCCTAATAAACTTAAAACTATCAATATTTTTTTTGATAAGTACATAAGATATTAGTAGATAAATATAAATTATATATATTAGTATATAATTTATATTAATACAATTTACATTTTATGACCTAATATTAAATACTAATAGTCTAATACTATATTTACTATTAGTATTATACTTTAAGTCTATGTATAAATTAGTATATAAATCATTATACTAAATAATCACATATAAAATAATGATATAGTAATACTAATACAATCAATATAGTCTATCAATAATATAGTTATAATAAACTAAACTCACTAAAACAATTAACAAATATTAACATATAGTTATTCTAATCACTATAATTAATACTAATATCTATATAGTATGTAAATCACTATACTAAATAATCACAGATAAAATAATCACTATAGTCTATCCATAATATAGTTATAATAAACTAAACTCCCTATAACAAATAAATATTAACAAATACTAATATATAGTTATTATAATCACTATAATTAATACTAATATTTATAATGATACTAATAATCTAATACAATATTACTATTGGTAATATACTTTAAGTCTATTTATAAATTAGTATATAGATCACCATACTAAATAATCACATATATACTAATACTAATATTCTAATATAGACTATAGTTATACTTATATTAATATAGTTATACTAAATCACTATAACTAATACTAATATATGGCTATACTAATAGTCTAATATTAATACTATTATATAGTCTAATATATTATATAGCTATAACTAATATTAATATATATATACTAATACTAATAGTCTAATATAGACTTATAGTATTAATACTATTAGTCTATTATATAATATATTCTTTAATGTATTATGTGTAACTACATAGTCTATTAGTCTATTATATATATACTAATACAGTAATACTAATATATATATATATATATTATTTAATAGTAATAGTCTATTATCAAGAGTCTATAATAGTAATAATACTCTCTTTTCCCTCGTAGATACGGTGCATTTTGGACTTTCAGTAGAGCTTTAAGCTTTTAGTCTTTTACTTTCTTTCTTTTTTCCTTCCTTTGCTTGCTCCTGCTACACCGTCTGGACTCCCAAACCCATTTCAAGTTTCAGCACTTCTTCTTCCCTTCTTTTCTTCTTCTTGCTCCTTGCTCCGTGCGGTGTGCCTTTTCTTCTTCTTCTTTTCTTCTTCCACCGTTACACGCACAGACCCTTGGCCTTACTGAGTCACGACTCACATAACTACAGCCCCTCTCTCACATCTATTTGTCTTCACTTCCTCACAATAATTTGTCTCAATTATTTTTTTCATTTCACTTATTTAAGTTATTTGAAATTACTTTTAAACCTGATGAATAATTAGGGTTTTGTGAACTTGGTAGATGGTATAAGTATTTGTGTCATTAGGGTTGTTGAATCATAAATTTAGGATTTTTGTGATTGTGTTATTAGGGTTGTTGAATCATTAGTAGTGGAAATTTTTGTTACCCATTTCATTGATCACAGATTCATAGGAATTTAAATAGAATAAAACAATACTCATTATAATTTATAGGATCACGTCCAGACCCACTACCATTTGCATTACTCAACAACCCACTAATTAATTGACAATAACAAATTGACTCAAGGATAATGAAGACTCAGTTCATCCTATTGACCAAGTCACACTACGGACTTAAATAAATGGCACCCACTATTACTTAATTACAATTAACAAAAATAAATCAAATAAATATTATTATATAGTTATTGTTGTTTTTATTAATGTTATTGTTATTACTATAGATGGATCAATCAAATGAAACACTAGGCAAAACACCCGGCGATGTGAGACATTCAATGGAAAAGAGTTAAAAGACCATGGAATCAACAGCGACTAATGATCTGCTTTCTCTCAAATCTAATGTAAGTAAGCTATCTATTGGTACTGGGAATGGTAGGAAAAGATCTTTAGTTTAGGACTATTTTAAAAAGATTAAAACTGTGCATAATTCAAAACCTAGAGCTGGATGTAATTTTTGTGGGATTACTTATGCTTGTGATCCTAATATAAATGACACATAATCAATGTTACAGCACTTGGAAAAAACATGTAAGAAGTCTCCACTAAGAAAAGTGGATAGAAACCAATATGTATTAGGTTTCTAGTTTGGAGAAAGCAGTGAAGGGCTTGTATCTATTGCTTTTAGTGTTGAAACTTGTAGAGCAGCCTTAGCAGAAATGTTAGTTATTGATGAGCTTCCTTTTAAATTTGTGGAAGGGGGGGATTTAAGAAATTTATGCTTGTCGTGCAACTTAGATAGAATGGATTTTATCACTTGTAACGGTTGCAAAAGATATTTTTAAACTTTATTTGAGAGAGAAAAACAAGTTGAAAAGTGCTCTTAAGGGGCAACGCTTTTGTCTAACCACGGATACATGGACATCTATGCAAAATTTTAACTACATGTGTCTCACCACACATTTTATTGATGAAGATTGAAAAATGAACAAAAAAATTACCATTTTTTATAAAGTGGAAAACTATAAGGGTGAGACACTAGGAAAAAAATTGCAATGTGTTTGCTTGAATGGGAGAGGCCCAAAATATTTACAATTACACTTGATAATGCAAGTTCAAATAATGGAATAGTTTCGTATATCAAAAGAAAGAAAAGAAATAGAAAAGATATGATTTTGGAACATAAGTTCTTGCATATGAGATGTTGTGCTCAATCAATTGTTCAGGATGGATTGAAAAAATATGATCAATCAATTCCACGAATTCGAGGGGCTGTGAAGTATGAGAAATCATCTCCACAAATGTGGAACACATTTAAGCAATATTTTGATAGTGAAAATATTACTTGTAAAAGTAGTGTATGCTTAGATGTACTAAATCGTTGAAACTCCACTTTTATGATGTTGGATAGGGCTGGAAAGTTTCAAAAAGCATTTCAACGGCTAGAGGATGAAGATTCGGGATATGTTAAGAGCATTTGAGAGAATAATAGTGAGGATGATGATGGTGTTAGTGAGCTGGGTAAAGGAGGGGCATCCAAGTTAGGGCCTCCAAACATGGATGATTGAGATAAGAGTAGGTTGTTGGTAAAATTTCTAAAACTTTTTTACAATGCAACCTTGCGTTTCTCAGGGGCCAATTATGTCACTTGCAACTGTTTTGTATTTGAACTAGTGACAATTCATGCTGCAATTAATTTGGAATGTGCGGAAGGGCCTCATAATTTGATGACAATGGCATTTAGTATGAAATCTAAATTTGAGAAGTATTGGGAAAATATTGAAAAAATAAATATTTTTTTGTATATTGCGTTGGTTCTTGATCCTCAATATAAAATGTGTTATCTAAATATTCTTTTTGAAGGATTCTATGAGGATAATACTTCGAAAGTTCTTATGTTGTTGGATCGGGTTAAAGATGTTTTGACTCGTTTATACAATAGTTATTGTGCAAATGAAAAAAGTGATGTTGGGGCACAAGATCATACTATGAGACAATCAAGTGAGGGATGAGCTAGTACTACAAGTTCAAATCCTGGGGTAGGTCAAGGTGATTTCAGATCAATGTGATCATATATCCATGTAAAAATTAAGAAGCGTTTGGAGTCGGAGAACTCTTTGGAGATTAAATCTGAATTGGAGAGGTATTTAGTTGAAAAATATGAAGAAGATAATACAAAATTCGACTCGTTGAATTGGTGGAAGGTTAACAACATTAGATACCTCGTACTTTCAAAAGTTGTGCGGGATGTTCTTCCAACTCTAACATCTACAATGGCCTCTGAGTTGGCTTTTAGCACAACAGATCGAGTACTTGATCTTTTCTACAGTAGCCTATCTCCACTTATGGTTGAAGCTCTTATTTGTACACAAAATTGACTTCGCTAATCTTCTTCCCTGTTTAACATTCGCACTTGAATGGATAATGTTGAGGAGATTGAGAAATTTGATACAAGTATGTAACATCATTCACCTTTTCTTTAAGTATCTTTCAAATGTATATCATATCAGTAATTTGTTTTAATTATTATATTTTATTTTTTCCCTTCCGTGTAGTGCTCATAGAAGACTTAGGGAGTCTTCAAGACATATTCCTTTGGTTGGAGATGATTAAATTTAAGGTAGGACAACTTGTATATGTGACGCCCCCAAATCCCCATGCACAGACACGGGAAAATTGAGACGTCCGGATGATGACATCACGGGTCATCACCCTATCGATGTGTGCCAAGTGTGTGTATAAGCGATGAATGTGCATGAGAAATACGCAGCGAAAAGCAAGTCAATAACTAAGTACCAGAATTTTTCTTGTTTAATACAAAACTATTCAAAACATACATAAATAAATATTACAAGACACAAATATAATTTTAAACTAAATACAAAGCATAAACTTCAGCACCCCGGCGGAGCCGCTTCCTCGGGCTCAGCCTCCTCCTCCTCATCCTCGATCTCTGCACCAAAATCTACGGAACAAAAAATGGTGCCGCAGGTAAGTAAAATCCAAACACCACCAGATAAAAACATATAGAACTCAAACAATATGCATGAAATGATACCAATGCGCAAAACCCATAAAATCATATTTTTACCACGCACGCCAAAAATCCCATTTGGCCCAAAAACATATCCTTTCCAAATATCATGCCAAAAGTCACATTTGGCCCATATCCATCTCAAACCATTATCCAATTAATCCGTATGCACCATGACCTCCCCTAGGGGTCATCCGCACACCCTGGCTCCAATGCCACACCGCAGGTTACGACCACACATGTGACACCTAACGAGCGATGCCCAGTTCCGCGGCCTGCGCGTTCATAGCCAAGCATCCTCTAGCCCTCGCCAGCGAAGGGCCACGGAGTCGGTGCGTAGAGCGATACCCGGTTCCGCGCTCGGTGCATTCGTAGCCAAGCATCCCCTAGCCCCCGCTCCCGTCGTCGCCCAGCGACAACTCAGGGGACGTCACTCAGTTTATTCCGCTCCCGAGTGACCAGATGAGCTCCACCGAGATAATACCTCATCCCGGCTTGGGGTCGTGATACATACGCACCCGAAAATCCACTTACGCCAATAAAACAGGCTTTTCTCAATTAAATAAAAATGCATGTGCATGCACCATGTAAATGCGATATTAATGCACAAAATAATCAACCATCCATAAATCAACAAAACCAAGCACTCCGTCCACAACCCATCCGACCCCCGAACTCCTCGGACTCAGTCCGGAATCAGCCAACCAACAGATAAATCTTTATTGAATGAGAAAAATATATTTAAATCTAAAAGTAGAGTTTGGAAAATACTTACAGCGCTATATAGTATTTTTAGAAAACACTCGGCGTTGCAAACGGCGGAAGGAAAACAGCGTAACAGTGCAAATTCACTGTGGCCGTGGGTTGTAAAATACCCACTTTTGAACGGGGACAAACCAAGGCTCGGGATTGATAGGGAATGGCCTTGAGATATTTATGAAGTTAAGGGAAATGAGTTTTGGCCGTGGGTGGTGGTGGAAATGGCGGTCGAAGGCCAAAAAGGGGCTGAACGGAGTTGAGCTCGTGGGAGCTGCTCCGGCAACGGATCGAGGCCGGAAATGGGTGGTTTAGGTCGGCAAGAGGTAGGGGAAGAAGCTGTGAAAAGATGGTGGCCGGAGGTGGTGCGACGGCGCCGGAAACGGTAAAAAACCGTATGGCTTGGAGGAGCTCGTGGCGGCTAACGGTGGCTCGGATGGAGGTGAAACTTGGTGGGGATGTTCATCGGTCAGGGGGGAAGAAAACTGGGTGGGTGGTGTAGGCCACGCCACCGCCGAGCGGCGGTTCTGGGCTGCGAAAGCAACCGGCGACAGGGGCAAAAACAGAGCAGATGCAGCGACTTCCGGCGGCTCTCGAAGGCTAACGGCTGGTCCGATGGCTCTAAAAATTGGTAGGGATGATTTCTGGTGGAAGGGGAAGAGAATGGTGGTGGCGGTGCACTAAACGGTGGCCGAACGACGGAGAAATGGGCGGTCAAAGTGGAGGCGACGGGAATGAGAAAAGAGAGGAGCTGCGCACGGGGAGATGGGGAAAACGGGAAGAAAAAGAAGAAAAAAAAAAGAAGAAAAGAAAGAAAAGAAGAAAAGAAAAGGAAAAAGGGAAAAAGAAAAAGAAAAGAAAAGAAATGAGGTCCAATCCTCACCTCTGGAGTCCAACAACTGATCCAACGAAAATAAGTTTAAAAGCAATAAAACTAAGAAAATATTTTAAACACAACGAAAAGCTAAAATATAATAATTCACTAGTAAAAACAAACTATTTAATTTTAAATCCAAAGACAAGCTAAAATAAATTAAATAGCAATTTAAATTCAAGAGCAAGTAAAATCCAATTAAAATCTGATAATTTAAAATAAAAGAAATATTATATTAATTAAATTAAAATATTCCCTTAGTGAAAATACACATAAAAACGGGGTGTCACAGTATAGCATCTTTCCTAAAGTTTTTTTTTTGTTTTTTCATTTAATGTAATTACTACTTTTTATTGAAATTAACTGCTTTATTTATTTTCATATAATTGCAAGGTTTGTTGAATGGACTATTAGAGTTGATGACTTGGTGCATAGCTATTAGTTATTTGTTCTAGTTGTAAAGTTTTTTATTGGATGTTCTTGTAATTTAAACTTCTAATTTGGATTTTTAATTTGGATTTTTAATTTGGACTTGTAATTTGTTGAACTTTTGGACTTGTAATTTGTTAGACTTTTTGATTTGTATTTTATACTTTTGGTATTTGGATTTGTAATTTATTAGACTTTTAGACTTGTAATTTAGACTTTTAGAATTTGAACTTGTAATTTGTTGGACTTTTGGACTTGAAATTTAAAATTTTAAACTTATTTTATTTCATAAAAAATTTTCTTTTTATTGTAGATTTTGTTTTTTTAGCAATTTTATTTAAAGGCTTATAGGGTTATAGTAGATTTGTTTTACACTAGATTTCTTATTTTAGCTTTTGTTTTATAATAGTTTTTTATATAGAAGAATTTTGTTTAGAAATCAGATTTTTTTTTATAAATTAGATTTTTTATAGCAGAATTTTTTTATATAACGAATCTTTTTTATAAAGCAGATTTTTTATAGCAGAATCTTTTTACATAATAGATTTTTTTTAAAACAGATTTTTGTAAATAGTAATAGATTTTTAATACAACATATTTTTTTAAATTTGTTTTTTTTTTAAACAAAATTTTTTTGACAAATTTGTATTTTATTAAAACTGGATCGGAAACCAGTAAAACCAGAGTATCGGTTTAGAAGAGAAACTAATGTATAATCGGTTTTAAAAAATATAAAACCGGTGTCTACCGATTTGGTCCTAGATTTTGTCCAAAACCAGTCCGAACTGGACCGGTTACACCCCTAATATCATGTTAGTAAAATAGTACATATTTCAAATAAGCTACTTACACTATTAAGTGGATATTTAATGAGTCTTTTTTTTCTTAGTCCCTGGTATTATAAGTGTTTTACAATTTTATAATTCTTTAGACAATCAACCAATGCAACCACATAACTTCATTAAAAGTAATTTCAATTATATAAAATTATCCTTCATTTCATAAAGAATTATGAAATAACTTTAAAAAAATTGTAAGTTAAGTTTTTTCATAGTAATCTCCACATCATCGCATTAGTCTTTTGGTGACCTTCATGTTTCCTCAATAACAACTTTCTAGACCCTGATAGACTTATATGATTATAAGCTTTACTTTTGTAACGCCCCCAAATCCCCACGCATGGATACGGAAAAATCGAGACATTCGGATGATGACAACACGGTCACCACCCTAACGACGAGTGCCAAGTGTGTGTAAAATCTTCAAATGTGCAAAAGAAAACGCAGCGGATAATGAAAGTCATAAATTAAGTACCAGGATTTTTCTTAGTTTAAATACAAAGATGTTCAAAACAAAAATAATAAAATATTACAAACTACAAATATTGTTCGAAAACAACAACATGGCATAAACTCCAACATCAGAACTCCGGCGGAGCCGCATCCTCGGGCTCAGCCTCTTCCTCCTCCTCGAACTCTGCATCAAAATCTATGAAACCAAATATGGTGCTGCAGGTAAGTAAAATCCAAACATCACTAGATAAAAACATATTATAACTCAAACAATAAGCATGAAAGAATGCAACGCACATGTCTCATAAAAGCCACATTTTTCCACGCACTCCAAAAACCCATTTGGCCCAAAAACATATTACTCACCAACTCATGCCAAAAGTCTCATTTGGCCCAAAACATATCCTTTAAACACAATCCTCGCCATTATCCCCGATAATGGCCCAAAAACCAAACCGTCATAGTACTGTAGGCGGGAATCGCAGGCGGGACTCTACCACCATCCCTGCTCACCACCGTCCCTACGCGTGCATCGTAGGCAGGAATCACAGGCGGGATTCTACCACCGTCCCTGCTTACCACCATCCCTACGCCACGTACACCGTAAGCGGGAATCACAGGCGGGATTTTGCCACCGTCCCTGTTTACCACCATCCCTACGCGTGCACCGTAGGCGGGAATCACAGGCGAGATTCTACCACCATCCCTGCTTACCACCATCCCTAAGCCGCGTGCCTCTGACTCAAACCAGTCAATCCAACCGTTCATATATACCATAAATCATTTCCCGTTTACAAGCCCAATTTTCAAGTTCCAACACATGTACATGCATGCAACTACACGAAAACCCGATTTTCCCATTTTAAACATGAACATACGTGTAATATACAATGCAAACATCAAGGCACAAATATCTCAAACAAATATCAACATCAACGAAACACTTCGTCCTCAATCCATCCGACCCCTGAACTCCTCGGACTCAGTCCGGAATCAACCAACCAGCAGTCAAATAATTATTATAAGAGCAAAATATATTTAAATCTAAAAGTAGAGTTTGGAAAATACTTACAACGCTATACGGTATTTTTTGAAAGCTAGCGGCGTTGCAAATGGAGGAGGAAAAGCAACGTAACAGTGTAATTTACACTATGGCCGTGGGTAATAAATTATCCACTTTCGAATGGGGACGAACCAAGGCATGAAATTGATAGGGAAGGGTCTTGAGATGTTTATGAAGCTAAAAGAAGTGAGTTTTGGCCGTGGGTGGTGGTGGAAACGGCGGAGGAAGTGGAAAAAGTCCAAATCGGAGTTGAGCTCGTGGGAGCTGCTCCGGCAACGGATCGAGGCCGGAAATGGGTGGGTTAGGTCGGCAAGAGGTAGGGGAAGAAGCTGTGAAGAGATGGTGGCCGGAGGTGGTGCGACGGCGCCGGAATCGGTGAAAATCTGTGTGGCTTGGAGGAGCTCGTGGTGGCTAACGGTGGCTCGGATGGAGGTGAAACTTGGTGGGGATGTTCACCAGTGGAAGGGAAAGAAAACTGTGTGGGTGGTGTATGCCACGCCGCCAGCGAGCGGCGGTTCTGGGCTGAGAAAGCAACCGGCGACAGAGGGGAAAAACAGGGCTGGTGCCGTGACTTCCAGCCGTGCGTGGAGACTAACGGCTGGTCCGATGGCTCTAAACATTGGTGGGGATGATCTCTGGTGGGAGGGGAAGAGAATGGTGGCGGTGGTGTACTACACGGCGGTTGGACGGCGGCGAACCGAGCGGTCAAAGGGGCGGCGACGGAAAGGAGAAAGAGAAGAAGCAGCTCGCGGGGAGAGAGAAAATGGGAAGAAAAAAAGAAGAAAAAGAAAGAAAGGAAAGAAAAGAAGAAAAAGAAAAGGAAAAGGGAAAAAGAAAAAAAGAAAAGAAAAGAAATGAGGTACAATCCTCACTTCGGAATCCAAAAACTGATCCGTCGAAAACGATATTAAAAACCGTAAAACGATTAAAATACATTAAACACCACATCAAATAAATTAAAACCAATTTAAAATACAATAATTTAAAATAAAAGAACTGCTATATTAAATAAATTAAAAAGCGCCTTCAGTGAAAATACACGTAAAAACGGGTCATCACATCCTCCCCATTTAAAAACAAATTTCGTCCTCGAAATTTGCAAGATCAAACACCAGCGCCAAAAGATACAGGATACAACTCTGAACATAATTGAGAGATACATATCATCGACAACTCCCAACAAATCCAATGGTTATTATCTTCACACCATAAATCACTAATATCAACGACGTCTCTACTTTACCTTCCAAACTTTCATCCCATTCCAACTTTGGTAACCTAATAGCCACTTCCAAAGTTAACAGTCCATAAACCAAATTGCACGACCAAAAGATTAATCTCCCATTAAAACTTCGAGTCACTACTAATTCTTCAAAATCAACACAAAATTTGAACTTCTAAGAATCTCCAAAAATCATGCTCTTGCAAGCACTTTGATAACTCACCAAAATACATAAAGGCTATATCCTCAAATATTAATACCATGAAGTACAAGCTCAATCCACACCCAATCACAAGAAAACCTTTACCACATTTTCATAGAAAATCATATACTTCCATAAACCACAAATCTCCACTCATTCCCCAGTTGGCCATCTTTGCCCTAAACGAGAACCAACATTCCGCAAAAATACATCCATTGATTGATGACAAAAACCAGTACTACTCAACCTCCAGGCCCCAATTTGAAAACACATAACATTATCCCAAAATACACATGTCTCTTCTAAAGATAAGGAACATCTCCAAAAGGCCCAACTCCTTCCCGGCCAACCAACGAAAGCGCCTATAACCTCTATCTGATATCCCATACTTCAAGCTCATTACCTATATTTTGAATAACATCTAATCTTGCAATAACTCACTCACTATAAACTACCACTGACTTCACCTAGACATAATCGAAACGCTCTTGGTAACTCACCCACATACTTGTACTCTAAAAAACTCTAGTTTTAACACAACTAATTCCTTCAATAGCACTTCACAAATAAATCTCAAGACAGACCATACTGTTTAAATCTTCAATCCATAAAAAACTATTAAACAACACTCATGGATCCTAATGCTTTATTATTTCATACTTATGATTATGCTACCCACCGCTGATGCACAAGTTTCAACTTTCAAGATTTATTACTTCATACACCACACATGGTGACCTAACGATCTCTTTTCAAGTTAAATAACCATATCTCTAATTATCCCAACTGGATACTTGATCTCCAAAGAAAAGTATAACCTCACTAATTTAAATTCCTATGACTTCAAGTCGCAATTAATTCTCAAGATAAACACAACAGTTGTTTCAAACCATCATCCCAATAGGTAACTCGCTTTGATTGCACATTCCATTCAACTTACCAAACAACTCAAAGCCAAAATCTCTTGAATTTAATACTACCACACAGATTCCTCTTCACTCCTACCAAGCCAAAAGTAGATGAGACTAGGACCAGCACTCCCCGAAATCCATACACACTTACCATTACTACTCATCGATCTCATGTACTCTTAGCCAACATCGCAAATCATTCAAACGTACAAGTGATCCATTATCACATTTTCATCACCTGGACTTATATCCTCAACTCAACAATAATCATTCCTGAATCTACTCAACTTCTATCCTTAAATCAGCAACTAGCCATTGTTTAAAGTTTGGTACCGAGAATGACCTTAAACCTGCTAAGAATCGATTCCCAAAAGTCTACGGATCGTATAGCCTCAAATTCAATTGTATTCAATACCAACACAAAATCTACTATTTCCAACACCCTGATCAACCTATATATTTCGAATTGATAGAATCATTTCCTAAAATCTGCCACTACAATCTCGAGTTAACAATAAATATTTTCTAAACTAGCTCGATATCTTCAATCCTCAAAGAAATACACGAAATAGATCATTACTGCCAATCCTCAAAGAAATCTACTCTAGAAAAATTTTCATATCAATAACTCA
Organism: Carya illinoinensis; assembly: GCF_018687715.1. Taxonomy (NCBI): domain Eukaryota; kingdom Viridiplantae; phylum Streptophyta; class Magnoliopsida; order Fagales; family Juglandaceae; genus Carya; species Carya illinoinensis. The sequence continues at coordinate 26,640,002 of NC_056754.1, read as the reverse complement.
ACTCTAAACAACCCCATTTTAATGCTTACAAACTAATCACTCACTAGAGTAGATCAAGCTACAGTACTAAGTCTGTAAAACTAAGAACTCAATTCTTATTATAATTCAGTCCTTCAACTCTGCAATTCTAAAACCTTAAATCAAATAAGAATCATCTTCCGGAACTTTTAAGATTAATGAACTCACATCCCACAATAGAAAAAATCGACTCCCAAATCTTTCAAATTCTAAAACATTAGTAGGTAATAAATCATTTTCTGAAATTTCCAAGATTTGTGGCTTTAATCCAAAACATTCACCTTGAAAGCTTGTAAAATCTAAAGCCCCAATTGCCACCAAATTATTCATCCGAATCACAAAATCTAAAATTCGGAATTTAATTATTCCCCCCCAAAGCTTGTCGAACCTAACATCTTAATTACCATAAACTTATTTTCCTAAAATCTATAAGGCCCCAAACTTTAAAACTTTGCTGAAACTTCATAAAATCTAACATCGAAATTTGTTGAACTTGCAACCTACTACGCTATAGACCATTTCATAAACTCCACGGAACTAAAGAACTCAATTATTCTACTTCCCTAAAAGATCACCCAGATCATGCCATTCTCTCCAAGCCTGGATAATATATATATATATATATATATAAAAGAAAACAAAACCACACAAGGCATTCATCACGAAGGATTAGATTAGACCCATACCTGCCATGACTTCAGCATTCTGAGTCTCCGTAACCTCGCCTCCAATGGTACCAGGAGTCACTGCGTACATTCGAGCCCGAGCCAATTGCCTCTGGTTAGCTCTACCACTACGACGAGCTCCACGGCTTTCTTGAACTCGACTAGGGCATTCACGAGCAAGATGCCCCGTCTGACCGCATTCAAAACAGTGGTTACTACCCAGACGACACTCGCCTCCGTGAGCTCTATTACATCTTCCACAAACTGGCACTCGTCCTCCCATACGCACTCTTGAGGCTGCTAATGGTCGAGTCCCGGTCCGCTGAACAAACTTCTGAGGTGAACCCGAACTACTTCTTTCACCAGAAAAACTCCGCCTCTTATGTCCTGGAGGGGAGCCCATTCTCAAATTATTCTCTCGCTCCACAAGAGTGGCCACATTCACTAAATTCTGAAAAGTGGATATCCGATGGCTGACCACCATACGGCGTATATCAGGATGTAGACCCTCCTGGAAACGCTCGGCTCGCATTTCCTCTATGGCAATGAGGTGGGGAGCAAATCGCCCAAGTTCTATAAATCTTCGGGCGTACTGTTCCACGGTTATGCTCCCTTGGATCAAGTTTGAGAACTCTCTTGCTTTTTAACGCCTCACAAAAGCGGGAAAGAAGCGATCATTAAACTCTTTCTTGAAGCGCTGCCAGGTCACAGCGGTGAAAGACCCCAGTTCTGATTCCAGCATTACGCTCTTGGTATCCCACCACTCAGAAGCGGTGCCTTGCAACAGATAGGTGGCGTAGAGTACTTGTTGCGCCTCTGTGCAACCACACACCTCAAAAGTTCTTTTCAAGTCTCTAACTCACTTTCCAGCTTGAAGTGGATCCTCTTCTCCAGTGAAGTGTGGAGTTCTATGTGCCAGAAAGCACTCATAGGTGAATCCAGCTTGCACCATGCCACTAGGCCCTCCTGGGTATAGCCAAGGCCCTCCCTGATATGGCCAAGGACCTCCTTGTTGTGGCCAAAGCCCTCCTTGTTGTGGCCAAAGCCCTCCTTGTTGCGGCCTAAAATTCTGTTACATGAACTCCGTCATCTACCATATCGCTTGGGCTATAGAATCATCTCTCGGTGTATCGTCCCGAGGCCCTTGAGTAGATTTTCTTGGTCTCACCATTTTCCTGCCATAACACAACCTTTGACCCCCTTTAAGAAAACAAATAAAACCAACAACGTAAAACCAAAAACCAAAAACCAAAACCAAACCACATAACAAGAAACAAAAAGGAACCAGCATGTAATAACATAACTAAATAAATAAAATGAGCAACAAGCATCAAACAAATAAAACAAATAAAACATATCAAATAGCAACTTTACTTAAAACAAATTTTAAAACACAACTTTAAAAACATTCTGGTACTACCTACGGGACATGTGGTTTTACCCAGAGCCAAACCGCTCTGATACCACTTGTGACGTCCCCAAATCCCCACGCACGGACACGGGGAAATCGAGACGTTCGGATGATGAAAACACGGGTCACCACCCTAACGACGAGTGCCAAGTGTGTGTAAAAGCTTCAAATGTGCAAAATAAAACGCAGCGGATAACAAAAGTCATAAACTAAGTACCAGAATTTTTCTTAGTTTAAATACAAAGATGTTCAAAACATACATAATAAAATATTACAAACTACAAATATTGTTAAAAAACAACAACATGGCATAAACTCCAACATCAGAACTCTGGCGGAGCTGCATTCTCGGGCTCAGCCTCCTCCTCCTTCTCGAACTCTGCATCAAAATCTACAGAACCAAATATGGTGCCGCACGTAAGTAAAATCTAAACACCACTAGATAAAAACATATTATAACTCAAACAATAAGCATGAAATAATGCAACGCACATGTCCCATAAAAGCCACATTTTTCCACGCACTCCAAAAAACCAATTTGGCCTAAAAACATATTACTCACCAATTCACGCCAAAAGTCTCATTTGGCTCAAAACATATCCTTTAAACACAATCTTCGCCATTATCCCCGATAATGGCCCAAAAACCAGACCGTCAGAGCACTATAGGCGGGAATCGCAGGCGGGACTCTACCACCATCCCTGCTCACCACCGTCCCTACGCGTGCATCGTAGGCGGGAATTACAGGCGGGATTCTACCACCGTCCCTGCTTACCACCATCCCTGCTTACCACGTACACCGTAGGCGGAAATCACAGGCGGGATTCTGTCACCGTCCCTGTTTACCACCATCCCTACGCGTGCACCATATGCAGGAATCACAGGCGGGATTCTACCACCGTCCCTGCTTACCACCATCCCTACGCTGCGTGCCTCTGAATCAAACCAGTAAATCCAACCGTTCATATATACCATAAATCATTTCCCGCTTACAAGCCCAGTTTTCAAGTTCCAACACATGTACATGCATGCAACTACACGAAAACCCGATTTTCCCATTTTAAACATGAACATGCATGTAATATACAATGCAAACATCAAGGCACAAATATGTCAAACAAATATCAACATCAACCAAACACTCCGTCCTCAATCCATCCGACCCCCAAACTCCTCGGACTCAGTCCAGAATCAACCAACCAGCAGTCAAATAATTATTGTAAGAGTAAAATATATTTAAATCTAAAATTAGAGTTTAGAAAATACTTATAGCGCTATACGGTATTTTTTGAAAGCTAGCGGCGTTGCAAACGGCGGAGGAAAAGCAACGTAACAATGTAATTTACACTGTGGCCGTGGGTTATAAATTATCCACTTTCGAACGGGGACGAACCAAGGCACAAAATTGATAGGGAAGGGTCTTTAGATGTTTATGAAGTTAAAGGAAGTGAGTTTTGGCTGTGGGTGGTGGCGGAAACGGCGGAGGAAGCAAAAAAAGTACAAATTGGAGTTGAGCTCGTGGGAGCTACTCCGGCAACGAATCGAGGCCGGAAATGGGTGGGTTAGGTTGGCAAGAGGCAGGGGAAGAAGCTGTGAAGAGATGGTGGCCGGAGGTGGTGCGACGGCGCCGGAATCGGTGAAAATCTGTGTGGCTTGGAGGAGCTCGTGGTGGCTAACGGTGGTTCGGATGGAGGTGAAACTTGGTGGAGATGTTCACCAGTGGAAGGGGAAGAAAACTGGGTGGGTGGTGTAGGCCACGCCGCCGGCGAGCGGTGGTTCTGGGCTGAGAAAGCAACCGGTGACAGAGGAGAAAAACAGGGCTGGTGCCGTGACTTCCAGTCGTGCGTGGAGACTAACGGCTGGTCCGATGGCTCTGAAAATTTGGTGGGGATGATCTCTGGTGGGAGGGGAAGAGAATGGTAGGGGTGGTGTACTACACGGCGGCCGGACGGCGGCTAACCGGGCGGTCAAAGGGGCGGCGACGGAAAAGAGAAAGAGAAGAAGCAGCTCGCGGGGAGAGAGAAAACGGGAAGAAAAAAAGAAGAAAAAGAAAGAAAGAAAAGAAAAGAAGAAAAAGAAAAGGAAAAAGGGGAAAAGAAAAAGAGAAAAGAAATGAAATGAGGTTCAATGCTCACTTCAGAATCCAAAAACTGATCTACCGAAAACGATATTAAAAACCGTAAAACGACTAAAATAAATTAAACACCACATCAAATAAATTAAAACCAATTTAAAATACAATAATTTAAAATAAAAGAACTGCTATATTAAATAAATTAAAAAGCGCCTTCAATGAAAATACACGTAAAAACGGGTCATCACAACTTTATTATTCTTATCTACTTCCTCAGTTGTCGATTTTTAACACGATTCATGAACCTAGCAAGATCTTGATACATAATAATAGAATTAGAGTTAGGTACAATTGGGTTCAGATCAATCCGAGCCAACCCGAATTTAATCTAATAATAATCAGGTTGTGTCGGATCAACCTACAAGTTCATGAGTTCACCCAGTTGACAAATTAGCAAAAATGAAAATAGTTATTCCGGTCATTTCATGTTACCTTTGTTTTGTTATATAATAGTATGTATGATCATATGTTTGTTAATATTTTTCATTTTTCTTAATTTTAAAATTAATTTAACGTGTTAGGTCAAGGTCCCAACCCAACACAACACGAAACAGGACAAATGATCGTGTTGGGTTCGAATAGAGGTGTTTGACCCGTTTAATTGCTATTAGAGCATTGACAATGACCTAGCCAAATACCAATACAAGTCCAAACTTTAGCTAGATGTGAGAAAAAGTCTCAACATTAGATTAGCCAAAAGTCCAAAGCTAAAGACTTGAGCTACAGTAAATTAAGGGGGCTCTTCATTGTTGGAAAGTTATTGTTCACTATCTATTCAATTATTTTATTTTTGTTATCAACCTCTCCCTCTCTTTACCATATTGAAATAAATCATTTAAGTACTACATTGAAATAAATTACCACATTTTATTTTTTTAATAAAATTATTAATTAATAATATATGAAGTGTATTTATAAAATATAAAAGAAAATTATAATAAAATATTATTAAAATATAAAATATTATATTATTATTTTATCTTTAAGATAACTAATTTATTATAGACTCATCTATTTAAAGGTTAAAGTTATGGCCAAAAAAGTAAGATTTTAACTAAACTTTAGATTTGGCTAATCATTGTCAATGCTCTTATTGGGTGGGGTTGACTTGAACTTGACCCAAACTGGACATGACCCGACATCTACGACACCCCTACTTCCGATGCACGACATGCCTTTTTTTCAAAAATAAAGAAGAATATGTACCATGCTAGGATCAAGTTTTAGTGTAGTTGTAGTCATGTAAATGTCTTTGTCATGGTTGGTTGATGAGTCGGTTTCAGGGGAAGAACTATGGGTTCTACTTCCAAGTTCCAACCCTTTGAGGCTTTTCGTTTCAACTTTTACCCTTTTGGGACGTATGGGCCCTGAACCAACAACCTCCATACTCTTATCTTTTTAACTATTTTTTTCTTAATTCCTTAAATGGCTACCATTTTTATAATAAATGAACATTAAGTGATACTAAAAACTATGTTATATAACTTATATTCCATCACAAGTCTACTTTACTAAGGTGGTAGAGTTTTATATTTCTTGAATATTAATTTTTTTTTAATAACATTGATCTTACAAAATAATAACATAAGAAAAATTTAAAATCAGGACTTGGTATAAACCAAAAATCCTTTCTACTCTCCAATTGGAGCTTACAATAAGCCCACCTACATAGAATTAAGTCTTATAAATCTAAAATAATTTAACTAAAATTATAAACAAAAACCTACCCAACCTTGTCATTGCCTCTAGCATTGAGGTCGCGGCCAGCCACAACAATCTAGCGGCAAGGTGGTCTCAAATTGGCTAGAACCAACTAGAATAGTCGAATTCAACTCCTGGGTAGCATCGGACTTTCCAAATCTGGCTAGATTATGCTAAATTCAGCACCATGGAGGCGTCGAGTTCGCCAAGTTCGATGTCATGGTGGTGTTGGATTTGGCTAGATCCAACCGCCCAAGGCCTGATCTGGCCATTCCAAGGTCGGATCCATCATTGGGTTTTTTTTCAACGATCTCTAGTTGTCGCTCAAGGTGTCTACCCCACCAACAGATCACCAATAACAACTGCCACCCCAAGCGATACCATATTATGTTTTAGAATATGGTTTGCACCACTTTCAAACTAAAGTTGCACTCTTTAAGTAATAGGGTGTTTAGAAGTTTAGGATCTATGTTTTAGAATTTTAGTTTTTTTTAAGTAATTTGGTGCAGCTTAAGTTTATGAGTAATGTTACTATGTCCCTTAATTTATACTACTCATTTTACTCTCTTATTGTGGCACTAAAGTATGGTGTCACTTGGCTTATTAAAAAAAGCTAAAAACACAAGTCTATTTTAGTCTTCCACTTTTTATATTTTTGGGCCCCATTTTTAAATATATATTTTTAAATTTTTTTTTAATAAACTATGTGGCACCACATTTGGCAACACATTATATATGCCACGTCAAATGGAAAAAATTTGTAATAAATTATGGGGCATAGTAGCATTTCTCTAAATTTATTATAAAAGTTGTAGGTAGGATATTGAGTCAATGTGTCACGATTGGAATGCATAAATCTTGAGCACTTCCCATAATATAATATTAGCATTATGAGACTCCCCGAGTCGGACATGGAGAATACCTAAGTTTTACACGCCCAATAGGATACAACCACGTCTTGTTTTGTTCTTTGTTACAATGGATGCAAATGCGGTGGAATCTCAAGCCTCTGTCACGCCCCTCTCAAGACTTTGTCAAGCCCCTCTCAATAGGAGTGTAATCGGTCCAGTTTGATTAATCTGATTTTGGACAGATTTTGAAATCAAAAAGATAAACACCGATTTTAGAAATTTAAAAAGCAATATGAACCGGTTCATCACCGAAATTGAAAATTTCCATTTTCTAGTCTAATCCTGTTTTTTTGGTTTATTATTTACATACGTGGCACTACATAAGTTTAGTATTATAATTTTTTCAACATTAAATTTAATTGTTATAATTTAGTATTTATTATTATCAATCTCTAATTCATTCTGTCTAATTATATTAGTAGAGTATAAGTACTGTCTAACTTATTAGTGAGATTAACTTATTATACTAGACTTGTTTCTATACTAGACTTTATACTATAGTGTTTAATTCTATTTTATTATACTAGTGCTTAACTTATTTCTATACTTGATTATGTATCATACTAATGATGTTTACTTCTACTAAACTATTAGCCTATTTATATTATAGTATAAATACATTACATTATAATAATTAAAACATACTAATATAGTATTGAATTTAACTATAGTCTAAATAAAAGTTAAATAAAATATTATTATTATTTTTTTGAGATTTGAAAAAGTTGAATTATTTATTATATTTTGTATAGGAATTTAAAAAATTTATAATAATAAGATGAGTTGAGATGATGTGAGATCACCTACCAATCCAAACATTAAATTAGGCATATCGATATAAATTTAGACATCAACTACACTAACTCACCAAATATGTGGGTGTTCAGTAACTTAGCAAAATACTATAATATTCATTTCCTACTTCTCTCACCAAATACGTAGATAATTTTTGTAAGTAAGAAATTTGGTCTGATTTATTATTATTAATATAAAATGAATTAATTATTAATTTAGTTAGCATATAATTATTATTAATATTTGATTGATAGAACTGCAAAATGTGAAAAAATAAATTAAACTAATAATATTTTACTATCAATATAGAGAATATATAGATAATCCAATATAAAGATTGAATTCAAATAGAATAATAAATAGAAACTCACTTAATATTAACTGAAATTTGAATTTGCATCGAATCAATTAAATGAGAATGCTAAGAAAGGCATATGCATCAGGAAAGTTGAGGAATTGAAGAGTCTCCTCTCAGGTCAGCTCTTGAGCAAAACCAGAGGTGGAGTTTTTTCAGTGTTACAATTCAGTTTCCTTAAGTGGAAACCTTCTAAAGTTTTGTCATGCATGGGGGAGAGTCACAAAGCTAAAGATCTAGAGGATCTATGGAGAAAGTTAAAGTTAACAGAACAGGAGGAGGAGGTGCTAGAAGTGGAAGCCAGCGAGAATGAAGACATACGTCGGAAAGGTGAAATGAGTCTGATTGGGAGGGTTTGCTTTGACCAAGTGATAGGGAAGGACTTGATAAGCAATACCATGGCAAGGATATGGAGGAGTAGCAAGAAGGCCTCCTTTCAAGAAGTCGACAAAAATACCTATGTTATTACTTTTGGAACACATGCAGATTTGCACAGAATATTGGAAGGTAAACCATGGTTTTTTGAAAGACAACGCTTTGTTTCTTCTTATGCACTACGACAGAATTATGAAACCGGGAAAAATAGATTTCGACAATGAAGTTTCTGGATGCAAGTCCATAATCTACCTTTGAGCTGCATGTCGGAGGAATGGGGCAATCAAATAAGAAATTCGGTGGGAAAGGTCATAGAAGTTGACGTGGAGGAGGATGGCACTAGATGGGGCAAGTTTTTATGGGTTAAGGTGGATTTAAAACTTAGAAAGCAGATTTTCAGGGGGCATTTCATTAACGTCCAGGGTACTAAACATTGGGTCCACTTCCAGTATGAAATGTTACCAAGGATTTGTTTCCAATGCGGCTAGATCCTTCATTATGAACAGGGGTGTCAAGCAAATAAAGGAATACAGAGAGATGATGACTCTGATGACAAGTCACAATTCAGATCATGGCTTTGGGCTAAGATTGCTCCTAGACGGTGATCTGGTCAGTCGCGTTTCCCAAGTGGAGAGGGGGCAAAGGAAAAAAGGAAAAATGATGGTTGGGGAAGGAAGGAAATACTAGAAGGAAGTGTTGCAAAAGAGTGGTCGGTGGAGGGGTTGGACAAAGGACAGGTGAGCTCTGTTCCCCCTCAAGCACAGAAACCTACGGAAACTATGAGGGGTGACAAGGTAGATACTAGCTATCAAGGTCAGAAGGTGGCAAATCTTGAGGAAGGTAGAGACGTGATGGAAGCTGATCTTCTTACTACCCTGAAAGGAAAAGAACTGTACAATGCTGGGCGAGACAGTTTTAGGCGGGAAGATAAAAGGGAAACTGAAGTTAACTCTGGGCCAGGAGAAGAGATTTGGCTTTATGGTACTCTAGGCCGTCACCTCAAACAAAAAGGGCCCAGCCCTCTTACGGTTGCTAGCCTGGAAGGAATTGCAGTTGGGGAAGTACTGAATCATGATCAAAACCAGTCAATGCAGCAAGAATTACGTAGATGGAAACGCCAGGCTAGGGTGCAGAAATGCTCAACAACCTCTTCAATCTCCACAAGATCTCAAGGGGCAAAATGTGGTATAGAGGTAAGTACCACTAATCCTGTTTCTCATAAGAAATCCAAAAAACTTGCTGTGGTGGGCTCTTTGGAACTTAACAATGAACAATTGGAGAAGGTGGTGGCTGCAAGTCAGCCCCATAAGAAGAAATGAAGATCCTAAGTTAGAACTGTCGGGGACTTGGGAACCCCCAAACAATTCAAACCCTTCGCATGGTTGTGAAAAAGAAGCTGCCTGATGTGGTTTTTCTTATGGAAACCAAACTTCCATATGCTAGAGCAAATGGGATTGCAAAAACTTTGAACTTTGAGGGCTGTTGTGTAAGTGGGGCGGTTGGTAAAAGTGGAGGCCTTATCCTGTAGTGGAAACATAAGGATTAGCTTGAGTTGGTCAATTTCTCAAAACATCACTTTAATGTATTGGTAAATGATACTCAGTGCAACTTTAAATGGCTTATGACTTGTTTCTATGGGCACCCGAATACAAACTTGAGAAAACAGACTTGGGATTTGCTTTCATCTTTCAAGCTTGGTGATGGGGGGTGGGGAGTGGTAGGTGATTTTAATGAGATCTTGTTTAATGATGAAATAGTGGGGGGGAAATATAGAAATGAAAATCTCATGAGGATGTTTAGAAACATTTTAGAAGAGGGAAATCTGTTTGATCTAGGGTGGAAAAATAATAAGTTCACATGGTGCAACCGACATGAAGATGAGTTTTTCACAAAGGAAATACTTGATAGAGCTATAGTCAACCCAAGGTGGAAATCAAATTATTCAGAGGCTTCAGTAGAAACACTTCCAGCTATCTGTTCTGATCACAGCCCAATATTACTTTCTTGTAGTTTTGAGAGGTGCTCAGCATACAGATATCACTCTTCCTTTAAGTATGAGGCCAACTGGATCAATGAGGAAGGATGCAGTGAGGTAGTATCTGAAGTATGGCATGGCAGCAATGAAGGAGAGACTGGTTTGAAAAAGCTTTTAAACAAGCTAGATAGAACAAGGAAGGGGCTTCAAAAATGGAGTAGACACTTAGTTAGGGACAGAAATAAAGCTATAAGAGAAAAGACTCAGTTATTAAGTGAGTTGCAATGCCAAGAAGGTCCCAGTACCATAAAAAAACAAAAAAGCCTGCAGCAAGAACTTGACTTTCTATTGGAACAGAAGACATAAGGTGGAGGCAAATGGCAAAGAGACATTGGCTGATTGGTGGTGACAAAAACACAAAATTCTATCATGCCTGTGTAAAACTAAGAAGAAAAAAGAATAATATCACTAGAATTCTTGATATGGAAGGAACAGAAATAAGAGAGAAGGAAGATGTAGCAGCAGGTTTTAAGAGCCATTTCACAGCAATATACAAGTCGACACAACCTAGTTCAGCATGTATTGAGCAAAGCCTGCAAGGCTTGGAACCAAGGATTACAGTTGAAATCAATCAATGGCTGGACAAGGAGTTTACAGAAAGGGAAGTGGAAATGGCTCTCAAACAAATGTCCCCATTCAAGTCCCCAGGCCCTAATGGGTTCAGTGCAGGCTTTTTCCAAGAACATTGGCGACTAGTTGGGCATGAGATCTCACAAGCAGTACTGAATTTCTTTAACTCAGGAGTTTTACCAAGGGAGTTAAACCACACACACTTGGCTTTAATTCCTAAGGTTAGCTCTCCTATTTCAGTACAAGATTTAAGACCTATCTCTCTTTGCAATGTGGTCTATAAGCTCATCTCAAAGGTTATGGCAAACAAAATGAAAGGTATGCTAGATAAGGTGATTTCGTGGAATTAAAGTGTTTTTATCCCTAAAAGGCTGATAACTGATAACATAATAGTGGCTTATGAGGTCCTTCATTCAATGTAGAATAAAAAAAAAATTAAAAATTAAAAAAATTAAAAAAAAAAAAAAAAAAAAAAAAAAAAAAAAAGGAAAGAAGGTGCCATGGCAATCAAGTTAGACATGTCTAAAGCCTATGATAGGGTTGAATGGGATTTTGGAAAGAAATGGACAGAATTATTGATGAAATGTGTCAGGTCTATATCTTATTCAGTTATCATTAATGGAAACCCAGGAGAGACCATTATTCCCTCAAGTGGACTAAGACAAGGTGATCCCTTGTCACTTTATATGTTCTTATTATGTGTTGAAGGTCTCAAAACTTTACTACATCAAGCTGAAATGAGAGGGCTGATCAAGGGAGTGGCTGTAACAAGGGGGGAATAAGAATCAACCATATCCTCTTCGCAAATGATTGTGTTATCTTCTGTAGAGCTAAGTTAGTGGAGTGGTACAGAATTCATGGAATCTTGGTACAATATGAGCAAGATTCAGGTCAAACTCTAAACAAAGAAAAAATTAGTGTCTTTTTCAGCACCAACACAAGAGGGCAAACAAGAGAATTCATCTTACAACAGATTAATGGCTTGATGTGCAACGACTACAACAAATATTTGGGCCTCCCTACAATGGTTGGAAGATCAAAGTATAACTCTTTTAGAAGTCTGAAAGAAAAGATATGGAAGAGAATCAATAGCTGGAAAACAAAATTCCTTTTCTTCAGCAGGAAAGGAAGTCCTGATAAAAAGCGTCTTACAGGCAATTCTAGCATATGCCTTGAGTGTCTTCAAGTTACCAATTCTACTGCTAAAGGAGATTGAAGCTATGTTGACCAGATTTTGGTGGAGCCATAAAAGAGAAGGGAGAGGTATTAACTGGAAAAGTTGGAAGTTCCTGGGAAAAATCAAGGGGGTTTAGGCTTCAGGGATCTCAATTCCTTCAATAAAGCACTCCTAGCAAAACAATTGTGGAGGTTTATAAAGGAACCAAACATTTTGGTCTCTCGGGTTTTCAAGCAGAAGTATTAAAACAATGATCTTTTGGAAGCCAAACTGAAAGGTTCTCCCTCATTTGTGTGGAGAAGCTTATGGTCTAGTCTGGAATTGATTAAGGAAGGAATGGTTTGAAGGGTGGGGAATGGGAAAAGCATTAACATTTGGAAGGACAAGTGGCTACCTTGACTAGTGACTTTTCAGATACAGTCTCCCATGAATACTTTTGATAAAGAAACCAGGGTGGAAGCATTGATAAATGAGGCAACTAAATCATGGAAGAAAGAAGTGGTGGATGCAGTTTTCAGAGAAGATGAAGCAAAATTGATCCTATCTATCCCATTAAGCAGCGGAGGGGCATGTGATAGGAGGATATGGGCAGCTTCAGCAAGAGAGATTCTCAGTTAAGAGTGCCTACTTTCTAGAAACTGCACTGCAGAGAAGAAGCACAGGTGACACATCCTCAGGTGGGTATGCTAATGGCCTATGGAAAAAAATATGGGGCCTCAATGTACCAGGTAAAGTAAAGATGCTGTTATGGAAATGTTTTGCCAGGATCCTCCCTACTAGAGATAATCTATTCAGGAAAAATATTGTGGAAAGTAACACATGCCCAGCTTGTATGAGAGAACTTGAAACTGTAGTGCACGTGGTCTAAGAATGCCCTGCAGCAGCAGATGTATGGGGAGGGATTTCACTTTTCAGAAAATGGAAAAGGAACTTCAATGATTTTCAGACATTATGGGAAGAAATGGTGGTGAAGCTGAAGCTGGAAGATTTGGAACTGGCAGCTGTAGTGTTCCATCATCTTTGGACAAGAAGGAATGATTTGATTTTTCAGGAAGTCTTTCATTCTCCTAATACAGTTACCACAATGGCACTGACAAAGCATGCAATGTACAAAAAGGTGCTGATAGAAGATACAGACAGAACAGTAGGAAGACAAACAATTGGACATAGGCAGTCTTGGAAACCTCTTGAGTGGCCTATTTATAAAGTAAATTTTGATGCAGCTTTTGATCAAGCTAGAGGAAGAATGGGGATTAGAGTAGTCATAAGGGATTCAGAAGGGAAACAATTGGGGTGTTTGATTGCACCAAAGGAGAACGTCCCTTCAGTTTTCCAAGCTAAATGCTATGCCCTTCACAGAGCGATGGTTTTATGCATTAAGTAAGGTTTGCCACAAGTGTGTTTTGAAGGGGATGCAAAAGCTATTATAGATACTGTTAACTCAAATGATGAAGATAGTTCTTGGTTTGGACAAATGATTGAGGACCTTCAACAACTCATGACAGCCTATCCCGAGTGAAACTTAGTTTTTGTACTCAGAATTGCTAATGTAAGTGCTCATACAGAAGCTAAGTTAGCAATTAGTGTGTCTAGTGAAATTGTTTGGCTGGAAGACGGCGCTATTGAAGTCAGAAGAGTCATATTGGATGACTTAGTCTGTAATGCACAAAATCAATCTTAGTAATGAAATGGTTTTCCTTTCAACAAAAAAAAAAGGCATATGCCAAAAAAAAAAAAAAAAAATTAAATTAAATGAGAATGCTCTAACACGGTAACAAATGTTTCGGCTGGTAAATAAAGAAATGAACTAACAAATTAGGCGCTGAACATGACCCACGATAGGCGAAAACCTAGCAGACAGGATTCAAATTTCAGAATCTCAAACAGAGCAAACCGATCCATGTCGAGCGGGGGGGTCATAGTGGATCTCCATAGAAACTCCACCAACTGGGCCAAGGTGGTCGATGACATAGTTAAATTAGAGAGAAAGATATTTCCCAAGCATGAGTCGCTTGCTAGATCCTTCGACGAAGAGCTGGGAAAGAAGAACACCGGATTGATTTACATGGACGTGGACGGAGAAGTTGTTGGCTATGCAATGTATTCTTGGCCTTCTTCCATGTACGCTTGTGTCACCAAGCTCGCAGGTGCCACAACCCCTTTTTTTCGTACTTTTTTTGCCAAATAAATGTTTTTTTTTCTTTAGTTGGAGATAGATTTTCATCTTCCATTGTTAAGTAGGAGCATTAATTGGTGAAAATGTTAGTTCTCCCCCCCCACCCCCCCTATTTTGTGATTTTACGAAGTATTTATCTTTAGGTTTTTATAACTTCAATATATGTTCCTTTGGATTATAGAATCTTGTCTTCGAATGGGAAATTGATGATTGAATGGAACCCCCACGATCAATATGCTAGAAGTGTCCAGAATTCATGATGTTAGCCATTTCTGGTTAGTTGAAACTAATTAGTGGAAGCCTCAAGTTATTCAGTTGTTGCAAATTTTTGAAGTGCTTTAAGTTTTGTGTTTTCCGTATCCGAGAATGTTCTTTACTGCTAAAGTGAGTCGGAATCCGAATAAGCTTATCACCTGTTTGATAAAATTACAAACAGAAATGATTGTATTTGTCCTTCTAATCCGAAATTTTCTGCTCTGTGGTCCGTTTGATTTCTTTGATGGAGAGGAGTTGGCAAGCCCTGAACCACTCAAATGATAGCTATCTTGTTCTAGTTTTGAACTGTATTGACCATAATCTAACATCTTCAACTTGGGTGTTCTTTTTTATTGATGGAAACGAGCTCAGTGAAGGAGAATTGTAGGAGGCAAGGGCATGGAGAGGCACTGTTGAAAGCAGCAATTCAAAAATGCAGAACCAGAAATGTGCACCGCATTTCACTTCATGTTGATCCCTTGAGGAGTCCTGCTATTAGTCTCTACAAGAAGTTTGGTTTCCAAGTCGATAACCTGATAGAAGGTTACTACTCCTCTGATCGAAATGCCTATAGAATGTACTTGGATTTTGATGCTGATTAGGTTAAATGGAGGTCAAAACTTGGTTCAAAGTTGAATAGTAATTACTGAACATTTTTGAAACAGCGTCGACATATCTGAACAAGATGATCATTCAATGAATGTCATTGTGACATGATGAGAAGTATCTGATCCATGAAGCAGGGAAACATGCTGTTTTCTGTTATTCTAGTTCTCATTTTCCTTGAGTGATCAATGCAATTCCAAGATAATCTCGCCTGTTAAAATATTTTTGTGTCACAAGCTCCGTCTTGCCCGAATGATGCAGTCAGTTTGAAGTGCACTTTAGCTTCTTGCTTGTCCCCATTCTTTGCCTGTCAGCGGGTCTGTGTGTGTGTGTAAAGCTGTAAAGAAATTGTCATGTCGCCATAAGCTCCTATTTTTTCGCCATGGACCATGGTCAGATGCCTTGCAGATAGATCCTAAGCTTCATGCAATCCTTCTCGGCAAGAGCTAACTTAACAGCCCTTACATCAGTAACAATGTGGATAAGATGATAGATTAGAGAAGCTTTGACCGATAGGTAAAGAAAAAAAGATTAGAGAAGCCTTGCGACCCCGATCAGCCTTGTTTTTACACTTAACATAAATTTCTTTTATGGTTGATTTTTTAGGAGCATGAAATCAGGTACACAAGTTCACTCAATTGAAACAGAGGTAATTGTATTGTGTAACAGTGGAATACAACTTATTGGGAGCATTAAGAGTTGTTCTTCTTATGCAGATAATCTAGCTGATAACAGAAGATATTCGGCGAAGTACTACTGAATGCAATTTCATGAACTATATAAACAGTACCTTTTTGAAAAAACAAAGAGAAAAAGAAGAGAAATGAGACCCCATGAGAAAATTATAAGTGTTCATTTGTTTTTATTAGAATTAAGACACTATGATATCTTCTAAGTGAAGATTCTGTACGAGGACACCGGTTCCTCGTTGAGCCAACTCGAATTGAATATGTCAACACGTACGGTATGGGTGTTTGGCATTTATATCTTTGCAGATACACGAGCGTTCTGACTTTCTCTGAACACCATGTACGATTCCTAATCGAAGACAATTTAATTTTATCACCTTGCTCTGCGTATAAATGGCAATTCCTGTTCAGACAAGAACGACACGAACAGAGAATGCTATCTGTTCACAAATATACAGGTAAAAAAAATTAAGATAAGGGATTGTTGCTGCCCAGGATCGAACTGGGGACCTTCAGTGTGTAAGACTGACGTGATAACCACTACACCACAGCAACGTCGATTGATGGATGTCTTAAAATTATCAAGAACATTATGTATTAAAATTAAGATATCGATTCACCTGTAAAAACCGTCATATATTTTCAGATATTTCACATTATTTTATTATTATTTACTTAAATTTAACACTGCGCTGCACAAAATTCTCTCTTCCCACGTGCGTTCCACGCGCTTTTGAGGCCTACATAGTACATCCCATGTAGGGTTTCATTTAAATTTTCCTGCTCATTTTTGTTTTGTATTTCCGAGTCGTTTTAGGACTAGTAGTGTTTTTTATTTGGGTTTAGACAAAAAAAAAAATGGCTAGGATGTTGAGGAGCTGTATTCAATCGATACTGAAGCTGGTGAATTCTGTGTTGGCGATGTTTGGGATGGCCCTGATTTTGTATGCTGTATGGATGATTAGTATTTGGCAGAAGCAAATGGGCGAGTTGCCCTTTTGGGGGTCTGATCATCCAGCTCCATGGTACATTTTTCTTTTTCTTTTGGGTTTTTTATTCGAGCTTTGTTGAGTTATAAGTTTTGTCTCAAATTCCGTTTGGGTATGTTTGGTTATTGAGATACCGTTGCAAGGGAAAAACTCGAATTTGAATATTGAGCTGTTTGAATGATCAGGAAATGAAAGAATGGGGAACAATTAGAAGGTTCTGTTTTTGTTTTTTTTTTTTTGGTGTAACTTTGTTTTAAGAAAGATAAACAACAGTGAAGATTTTAAGAAAGATAAACAACAGTGAAGATTTAGAGGTTTTTTGGTTTAATTATAGTGACTGCGGCTTCCAATTGTATGAACTCTCCCCTGAATCAAATACTAGTTGTATAGGCTCAGAAGATTGCGGGACCCTTTATTGTCCTTCAAGTCCTTGACGATCAAGCAGGGCGTTGGAAGAAACATACACGTTTGGCTTTTGATCTTGAAATGCTAATTAACCACCCATTATCTCATTGGTGTGGAGTACAGCTTAACCTTTCAAATTTCTGCCTTCATAAAATTTACTTTTAGAGAAACTGCTTCTTTTGTGTGAATTGCAGGTTCATTGACACTTTCCTTGGCCTTGGGATCACTTTATGTGTGATCACATGCACGGGACACATTGCTGCAGAAACTGCAAATGGTTGTTGCCTTTATATGGTATCTTTTCTGGAATCAATTGAATTGAATATCGATGTTGTTGCTTTCATCCTCCTGAAGCAAATGTAGTGCTTTTATTTGCATCTAATTCTTGTTGTGTTACTTGGTGATTAGGCTATATTATTTTAGTATTATCCGTTAGGGTGGAGCCTAGTGGTCAGAGGGCAGGTTTTTCAAATGTAGAGTCGTACATCCTGGGTTCGATCTGCATTAGGAATTCTTCTAGATTACCCAATCCACAGTTTTGGTGGGTGGGGTTGTATCCCGAGTTTACTCCCCAGGACTTGCTTAGGTGAGGTTCCACGTCATAAAAAGGGCCATATTATTATTCACTGTTATAGTGTTAACTATTATATTGCTATTTAAGTAACTTGATTCGTTAATTTTGGGCCCATGTTATTGTAACTCCTCATAGTTGAATTCTTCAGGAAACAGTCGCTATGTAAGTTGCATTGACATCATATCTGGAAGAGGATTCTTGAGTTCAGTTTCAGTTTATTGCTAAAAGTGTGATCAATCTTTTAGACTGAATTCTAGTAGTCCCTTCCATTCTTTGTAAACTCATCTTTGATACCATGGCTCGACCTTGATTTGTCGTCTAGGGTCCTTGCATTAATTGCCTTAATGCCTGTATGAATAGTGGAATCAGATTATACCTTTTCTTTTACTTTTGTAGCGTACACTTTTTTTTTTTTTTCCAAACTGTTCTGTTTTTAGCGTATACTTTTTTTTCCAAACTGTTCTGTTTTTGTTGTACGCTTTTTTACATCATGGTCAGAGTTTTATTCCAAGGATTTTAATCTCCAACTTTTTTACCTATTAAGCAATGCTCAACTTAACCTTAAATTCTATCTTGGGGCTGACATTGAAATTTGGATGCTGGGGTTTTTCTGTCTATTTTGATGTATGTAATTGATCCTTTCACAATACATAAACACTTATTTATCATACTCCTTCAGTTTCATGTTCTAATCAAAATTCTATTAAATATCTAAAGAAGAAGTTTCTACCTTCGATTTTTTCACAACTCTTGGATAAGCTCTTTGATTAATATTTTATTCAAATATCCTTCAAAAGCTTGTCTTTTACCCAGTTATTATTATTGGACACTGCTCTTATGAAAAAAAAAAAAATCGTTATTAATGAGGTTTGGGTAGAACTGTGTAATTTGTGTTCGAAATTTATTTCTAATGGGTAATTGTGTTTCAAATTTACAATCTAAGTTCAAGTAATTTCAGCGAACACAATTAATTTTTAAGATTTGGTATCAATTTTAATTAATTTTATATTCTTGGAGAGGTGTTTGGAACTACTTAGTTAAGTATGTGATGTGATGAGTTCACAGTTGACCTTAATGGAAACAGTATATGCTGTTTGTCTTCTTGGTCCTCATGCTGGAGGCTGGGGTGACTGCTGATGTATTTCTCAACCGTAACTGGGAGGAGGTATATATTTGCACTCATGCTTTTATA
The DNA here is from genome assembly GCF_018687715.1 of Carya illinoinensis. Lineage (NCBI taxonomy): Eukaryota > Viridiplantae > Streptophyta > Magnoliopsida > Fagales > Juglandaceae > Carya > Carya illinoinensis. Next base: position 26,620,969 of record NC_056754.1, on the reverse strand, counting down.
TTTTATCTGATGTACTCGTGAGATTAACGGCTTACTAAAGTTACTTTTTGTATGCGGTCAGTTACTATGCTTATTTCACTTAACTGGTGACCAGGACTTTCCAGATGATCCTACTGGGAATCTTGCTCAGTTCAAAGATTTTATCAGATCAAACTTTGGCATCTGCAAGTGGATAGGCCTGACCATTGTATCAATCCAGGTCTCTCTCGCACATAATTTCCCATTACACTCCTTGTCTATTCCGATTGCCCAACATTCTATAGTTTTCTTGGTGCCTCTTACTTCTTAGGGTTATGTTTTCCCCCTGGTTCCGAGATAAAGAACTATCTGGGTTATGTATTCTTCAGTACCGTGATATTGAACACTTTGGACCCTTTAAAAGGAAGTATGCTGTTGATATTCCATGGCAGGGACTCTCATTATTATCGGCAATTTCTCTCAAAGCTCTTGGTCCACATCGATATTGTGACAATGATGATGATTATGCTCCTGAGAGAGCTCTGCTCCTCAGGAATGCTGTTCAGCCACCTCCTTATGTTGTTGGTGACCCTATTTATGGATCAAAAAATGGTGCCTGGAGTATAAGGATAAATGACAAGGTAAAATGCTTCAGTCATATATGTTACTCCTATATAAGGCCTATGCTTATAGGTTCTTATTTGCCCAAGATGGGTTGTCCATACAGCTTGTGATTTTCTTTTCTTGCCGTGCTTCTCTTTATATATATTAGACAAACGGGTAACTGCGTTCAAATCAGGAAGCTGACTTGTGGATGGATAGGAAGTACAGAGGCACAAAAAGGGCTCGTTATATGATGTTCCTTAGTCCAATCGAGTGACGAAGGTTGAGAATGGAAATCCTCCAAGTGTACTTCCAAAGGAGTTGGTGGGTAAAACATCAGATATTGCAATAATCTCCAATGTTTACAGCTCAAATCTGAAATTTTGGGCTATGCATGGTTATTCACAGATTCTGAAATTTTGTCTCTTGCCACAAAATCTGTTTGTGGCATTTGAGTGCCATTGAGATGAGCAGTTTTGAGTATTAAGTCTCCTTCTGCCTTTCCATCACCATGTTATAACGTATTGGTTCTGGTCTTACACTGTTCTAACAAGTAATTTAACAAATAGGGTTTGCATTGTTTTGACTGACAGCTGTATGATTTTCCTTCCCTCTTGTAGAAGCTATCCTAACTTGGTGTCACAATTGCAGAATGTAGAAGCTAAAACAAAGATGCTAGCTGTTCCATTTTGAATGACTCGTTTTTAGCATTTTTTTAACTTTGATTTGGTTGAACGGTTCTTTATTATTATTACTTTTTGCTTCTGACACACTAAATACATGACTAATGTGGAAGTCTAACATTATTTTTAGCACAAAAATGTTATTTTCATGTTTTGAATGTTTTATAATTGACGTGCTCTCATAGTAAGCAGTTTGTTTATTTACGGACTTGTAAGTAACAAGCTTAATTCTAAAAGTATTGGGACGAAGAAAATAAAAAACGCCAACATCATATCGCTACGCTACACTCCAACAGGTACTAATCTCACAATTAGAGCTTGTTATAATTAGCATTTGTCATCTTATTCTCATGGAGAGATGAATTCTACTAATATGAAAATAATCTGCATTTAAAACAAATAGACATGTGACATATTTGGTTTTCTTCCTAACACATTGCAAGTATAATATATATATTTACACACGTCCCCCCCCCCCCCCCCCCCCCCCCCCCCCCCCCCCAACATTTAAAAAAAAATTCCAAAATTACTATCGAGTCGGGCATCGGTTATCGAGTGAGCGGAAGGCAACTAATTCGGGTCGGAATAATTATCGGGCTGGTGAACAGTATTAGTTGGCACAAACAAGAATCCGAAAAGGGGGGAAAAGGAAAATATATTAGATTGTAAAGCTACATGTGCTTACCCACTCATCAAACTTGACCCCAACAACCAAGCATGTTCTTCGTATAACCCGTAAAGCTCGTTGACAACTTATGCCACGAGGCCAGAAAAAGGAAAGGTTGAAGATGAAAGTAAAGTGATCCAAATAAGCTTTTTTCTCTTGATCTTGCCTTTATTAAAAGAATGATTTAGGTACTCATTCTTTAGACAACCATCCATGCTGTATAGAATATACAGAAACATTAAAAAAACACCAAAAAGAATTAAACAAAACGATTGCATGCAATTGGTGTAAGTAAAATAATAGTAGGGACAGCTTGTAATTCATGCTGAATGGATTCATCTAAAGGTATGATCTTTAACGGTAGCTTTAACTACCAAATAATCTTAATTTATTAGATATTACGGAGATGATCTTTCATTCAGTTACTTTAAAAGCAACCCTGTAATTCAAAAGGGATCGTGGGGGTTTGTGTCTCGTATATTATTTGTTTAATTAGCACTTTTGTACTGCAACTCTTCATGCTTTCCCTCCACATTGCAGGTCAGAAAATTTGTATCTAATCAACAATCATGGAGGAGCGGGGAGTTGGCAGAGATATAGCTCGAAAAACCCAATCCTTTCCGGCAAAAGGGGTATTATAGTCTGCCGTCCCCATTCTTATAGCGCTCTCGATGGCTTAATAATACAAAAATTATAAAATATTTAAAGAAATATTCATAAAATAAGCTCCATCCAATTGGATAAAAGATTTTTAAAATACAAGTTGTTACAATAACTAGTTATATGTAGTGGGCACTGTTTATCATTCAAATAATTTTTTTTATTATTTATACTTCATTTACTCTTTTATTTCCTTTTACTTTTTTAACATTTCAATACAAATTCTTTTTATTGTTCATCATTTAAAACATTTCTATTTTATTTTTTTCTAAAAAAATATTGGAAATATTATTTATCCAATTTTTTCATATTTGATTTTATTTTTTATTTTTATTTAACTTATATCATTTTATTTTGTGTTTATAGGACTGAATTATATTACATTATATATAATAATATATTGTAAATATAAAATAAAATATAGATATTACAAATTTATTGGTACAAAGGAAATTTTTAAAAAAAATAAAAAATATTATTTAAATGATACGAAGAAAAAATAGATAAACTAATATATGACATATTGTAAAAATCAGTATGTAAAAAAAATAAAAAAAATGAGTTTTGATGATGTATTTTGAAAGATAGAATGAATGAACTATTGGGAGTGCTCTTATTGCACTATTTGACCATTCATTAAAAATAAAATTTTTTTATTTAATAATTAAGAAAATAATTTTTAGTATATTAGTATATTTATTTTATTTTTTAAAAATATTTAAATATATCAAGAAAATATGAAAAAAAAAAATTTAAATCTCTAATTGTGCTAGGTGGCACACGCCCACTGATCATTGCTAGGTGGTAGTCTAGTATGACCCTCTCAATAATTAAAGTTTTCGTGTGTCAAAAGAAAGAGAAAAAAAAAATTGAAAATCTTCTTTGCAGGACACTAATTATAACGCTCATCTCTTTATGATTTATATTTATAGTTGTAGAGTACGTAAATGTCGTATACTCATTTTAAAAAAAATATATGAATATTATATTTATTTAAAAAAATTTATTTTTTAATAATAAATTCTATATTTTTTTCAAACTGAATACGTGGTATTTACTCAATACATAATTGTATACATTACTCATAAAGCATAGCACCTAGTCATAATCAAGAAAAAGCTATAATCTTGATAAAAATGATTTTGCATGGTTTTGGAGCTATTCGAGCTTGTAGATTTTTATTAAGTTTTACCACTTATATGTCGATACGTGTGTGTATATATATATATATATGTAATACTTTCATTGTTGACTGAGTGATCAATTCTCTAACAGTAAGCATTCCCAAAGTAAAGCAAATTCATACAATAAAATAATGTTATTTTGAAGTTATAAAAGTGGCATAAATATCATGCGCATGAGCTGATGTAGATGTTAATCATATTAATGATCCAAGTACAGTAGGATGAAGTAGTAATGGGAAGATCAAGCTTTGCTGAACAGGTTTCAATGGGGAAAATCACAGTCACAGATTCGCCAACCCTTGGCAACTTGCAGAGAGTCACATGATCTTCTAAAGCTACGAGACAAAACTTTGAAAAAATATTGTAAACAAACAGCCCTTCGAAATTGGTGGAGGAGACCCAGAGACAATCTTCCTCCCATCATGCTAATCACCATCCTTCTTTTTCTTTTTTTCTACAAGTGTTAGGTCTTGGACCATTTCATAAATCCCATTATTTTGTATCAAACAATCAAAGAAAAACCACACCAATATTGCATCTCTTAACTAATTGAAGAGGTGTCATACCCAACGTCATTGATGAATAAATAATGTTATATATAATTATTTTTAAATGTTTTTATGTATTTTATTAATATAATTCGTTATATCAACTTTTTATAATATATAATTAATCATATTAATAGAATATATAAAAGAATATATAAAATTAAATGAATATAAATTTTTTATTAATTATATATATATACACATTGGATATTTTACATTTGAGCGCTGCTACAGCCACCGCTAGGGGCTCCCGCTAGGTCAAAAAAATTCTTTTTTTTTTTGTTTTTTTTTTTTACATCATTTTTTTAATACTTTTAAATATTTAAAAAAATATAAAAAATTTACAATAATATTAAATAAATTTTTCTTAATCACTAAAAAAAATAAAAATAAATAAAAAAATAAAAAGCTACCGCTCCCAGCGGGATCCCCCAGCGGGGGATCTAGTATTATTCTTTACATTTTGATGTGAGTCGTGTGTTGTCTGTTGCTTATGTAAGGCTTAGATCATGGAGCATTCGATTGATTGGTCTATCCATCCACTCATTGAATGGATAAGGAACCGACACATGACAAGATTTGCCTCCTTGATGGACCACACACATCTGCCAATAATTCACCACATCAGCCGCCACCAGAGAAACTACAGACAAAAAACAAAATATCATAATTTTAGCCCGCAATCATTTTGGCACTTCATTGAAATCTATGTTACTTCTTTTCTAAGGCTATGCTTCCATTGCCATCTTTTCATTTCGGATTATAATTAACTTCCATCGCCCAACTCTCGTTAGATCCAATAACGATGCAGTTGCCAGGTGTTATCAATTAAAAAAAATTGTATACACTATATTATTATTTTATTTTTATCTTATTATATATATATATATATATATAAAAGATGTAGTATATTTATTATAAAAAATTAACTATTTTATTTAAAATAATAACAAAATTCTAAAATAATTTTTAAAAATTAAAAAAAAAATTCTAAAAAAATTATTAACTAATTTTGGAGTGGCTGGAGCCGCCGCTGCCACCGCCACCACTAAGGTGGCTCTACTCGTTCTACCTTTAAAGCGGCTAGAATCATGGCTCAGGTAGGATTAAAAGGCATACTATACTTCCATTGGCATTTAGCATAACATCTTTTTATTTAATTAGGATAACAGGCAAAATTATTCCTTGAGCTTTCACATGTTTGTAAGAAGTTCTAATGGTTTCAATTTTAGCAATTTAATACTTGAATTTTAATTTTTTTTGCAATTAATATTCTCCATCCAACTTCCTTCAAATCTAGTAATCTACTAATACCACGTATAAATTAATGAGAATGGAAAATGATACTATACACTCCGAGTCTACTCCTCAATTTGATAGTGAATATATTTTATTTTATTTTTTAATATTTTTTATTAATAATTAAAAAAATGACTATTAGTGTATTGATATATTTTTTTTATTTTAAAAAAATATTTAAATATGTTTAAAAATACTAAAGTAAAAAAAAATACAATTTATACTCAAAGTACAGTGTGCAAACTTGGGTAGCATAGTAGCACTACCCAATCGGAATTCAACATGTGGTACAAAATGCCACTACCTTATTAAAGAATTATAAATCGAATAAAAGGAAAAATCACTATTTGAACTTTTGGGTTTTAAACGTTTTGCAATTAATTACTATTAAATTTACTAGCAGCATCGTTAAAAGCAACGAAAATTCATCGCGTGTGACAAAAATGTCACGTCAGCCCCTTTATTTAAAATAGAGAAATGATGTTGGTAATTATAATTGTATAAATACTATACAATTTTATGATAAAAATAAATTAATATAAAATTTACATAAAAAAATTAATTTTTTTAATCATAAATTTTATTATTTTTTAAAATAATTATGCAACGTTTTCATATTTTACAATTATATATAATATTACTTTTAAAAATATAAAAATATTAAAAAAATGTCACGTCAACTACCTATTTAAAAATATAAAAATATATACAATAATTATAAAAAAAAAACTCCAACAACATAGTCTTTGAGCTTATTTAGTTTTAAAATGTGATTAAATAATTTTAAAAGCTCTTTAATAAAAGATAATTAAGTTACTTAATTATTGTATATTAAAATATTTTTTAATTTTAAATAAGTTATAAAATATATTTGAAATGTACTTTTTAAAATAATATTATAAAACGTAATTTAAATTTTAAAAAAATTATCAATAAGTGTAAATATTTATATAATTTTCAAATAATTATAACAATTTTTTTTAACATAGTTTTATTTTACTTTATTTAATGCTAAAAAAGATAGATCTATAACTTTCTGGTTACTCTAGAAAGACACATACGATTCAACCAAATTCACAAGTCAAAAATTATTTGAAGGAAAGTTATGATTTTGTAAAAATCACCGCGTGTAGTTCTCACACACTGCCCATATTTGCACATGGTCCTCATGCGCTATCCCTTTAGGTAACTCTTCTCGATACACAGGTCAAATCATAGGACTTGTTACCACTAGACGTTTCAAATCTGATCTTTGTGGCTGAAAAGAGACAAATGTGTTGCCTTCACGAACTGTTACAGATTCTGAAATCTATTGGAATTGATCCAAACTAAAATTTGTCATTTTTTGCATCTATCTTACTGTTTTCTTTAGTGTTAATTTAAAAAGAAAAAAAGAGTTCATTTCTCGAACGTTTGTTTGTAGAGGTTGAGTCTTATCTCTTTATGAAGGGTGGGGTTAAGTTTTTATTTAAGTAGATAGTTTTGTCTCTTAGATGGTTATCTATAGAGAGTATCAGTAATACTGAGACCACACTAGTCACAAAAGGAAAAAATGTACTGATAGAGTTTCAAATATATTATTTTGATTTATAATGTTATGTTTAATATGGAGACATTTTAGAATATATTCGATCATGGATATAAGTTTCTCTAATGAATAAATGATGATAATTTTTTTAAAAAAATAAAAAATAAATAAAGTGACAGACGTGGCATTTTTGTGCTACATGTCGGATTTTATTTGTTTTAAATGTCATGTGGCAACTGAGCTGGTAGTGAATCTAACGGTGGACCTAACGAGATTTCAATGAAGGGAATTAATAGTTAAAAAGTCAAACTTAAGTATTAAAAAGCTAAAATTGGAGTACTTTTTTTATATTTTAAAAGAGTCGAGCCACCTTGAATGCTTAGGACTTACTTAGACCATCCCGAATCATCCACCTTGAATGCTTGAGGACCTTCGGTACTCTCTTCATGAGCCCCTTCCAAAATTTAGACCCTTTTCAAAGCCGCATAACAGAATAAAGATGAGAGTTTCCACATAAATGGTAAAAAAAAAAAAAAAAAAATTGACCACATCAATTTCTCTTTAATTAATTTTCACACAAATTTTATAAGCAAGTATTCTTAGACTTCATGAAGGTCCCGAATATTCAACCTACCCTCTTCAATTGGCAAACAAATCTTCCGCCAAGATACCAACTTCCTTTTTTTATTCTCCCCTAAAGGAAATCTTAAAAAATTTTCTTGATCGCCGATAACACTACTTTTGGAAAATTCAAAACAAAGAGTATATGAATAAGCATACTATTCAAAACATGTTTGATGAACACAATTTTACCACCAAAAGAAAGAAAGCTTACTCTTCCACCCAGCCAACTCTTTTTAGAGTTTTGCCAAGAAAGAGTCAAACATTCGAATTTTCATACGGCCCACAATTAAAGGAACACCCAAATACATGTAAGGCCAACTACCTTCCTCAAAACCTGGCATTAACTTCAATCCATTTTTGCGATCAACCGAAATAGATGAAGAAAAGAACATCGGCGACTTACTTGGATTAATCATTTGTTCGGACATCAATTCATACCGATGCAAAACTCCCATAAGGTTCCGAATATATGCCTTCTCTCTATTAGCAAAAATCAAAAAATCATCCACATAGAATAAATGGGAAATCAAAATTCATCCGCCAAGATGAAAAGGCTTAATACGACCCATATGGAATTCTTTGTGAAGCATCTGAGAAAGAATATCCTCAGATAAAATAAATAAATAAGGAGAAACGGAGTCACCTTGTCGAAGCCCATGCGACACCTTGAAAAATCCATTGGTACACCCCTTAAGCATCATCGAATAAAAGGGGGATGAAATAGCATTAAAAACAATACTTCTCCACTTCTATGAAAAACCCAGTCTACGTAGGATCTCTAGCAGAAAGTTCCAGTTAATACGGTCATAAGCTTTGGCCATATCAATTTTCAACATAACATTTCCTCTTCTCACTTTCCTATTAATGCCTTGAACTAGTTCCTGAGCCAACGAAATATTTTCAAAAATATTTCTACCTGGAATAAATGCTGCCTGATCTGGAGATATAATTTTATTCAAGATTGGCACCAAACGACAAACCATAATCTTCGACATTATTTTATAAACAACTGAGCAAAGACTGACTGGGCAAAACTAGCCAAAGCCCACAGGCTCATCCACCTTTGGAATTAAAACCAAGTTTGTAGCCCTAAAGAAAGTAGAAATTGGTTGCCCTGCAAAAAAATCCTTAGCCATCTCTAAAAGATCATCTTTAACAATATCCCAAGCCAGCATGAAAAAACTAGCTGAGAATCCATCCGAGCTTGGGCTACTATCTGCAGGAATAGGCCATAGAGATTACTTGACCTCCTCCACAGATGGGGTAGCACATAAGGCCTCATTCTCCTCCATAGAAACCACCGGATGGATAAGCTCCATCTCACCCAAATCGCTTGCAATCGGCATCATCGAAAGAAGCTGATGTAAAAATGAAACTGCCCCCTCATGTACTGCATCACTCGAATCAAACGTTCTGCCATTATCAATCCGCATCCTCTTAATTGTTTTGCTCTTTCTCTTGACTCGCATGGAAGCATGAAAAAAGCTTGTATTGGAGTCCCCTTCAGCAAGCATTTAACTCTTGATTTTTGACAAGCTAGTATTTCCTCTTGATTAACCCATTTAATATGCTCTTGTTTGCAAGTCAGCAACTCAAGTTCCGTTTGAGGTGAAAAGTTACTAGAAAGACATACCTCCAACTCAGCAATATGGTCCTTTAGCTTTTTGAATTCCACATCAACACGACCAAATACAAACTGGTTCCACAATCTTAGTTCACGTTTGAGTAACTTCAGCTTCCTACTAATTCGAAACATAGCACACCCTTCAATATTGGAATTCCAAACTGGCTGCACTAGAGGAATAAACTCCTCATGGGAGCCCCACATACGAAGAAACCTGAATGGCCGGGCAACCGACACCACATCTCTAACCAGTTTCACCAGCATTGGTGCATGACCCGAGGAGGTTTGCAGCAAATACGAAATCGAAACATCCCCAAAGCAGTGCAAAAATTGCAAATTCACTAAGATTCTATCCAACCGAGCCCAAATTCGTCTACCCCCTAGCCTCCCATTACACCATGACAAACAATTGCCTTCGCAAGGAAGATCCACCAGAGCACACTCATGAATGCATTCATTAAACTCCTTCTTCGCACGAGAGGCCTGCAACCACCTATCTTTTCACTATCATTTCGAATTATATTGAAATCCCCCCAATGAACCAAGGAAGTCCACAAGAGTTTTGTCCCTTCAAAAAATCCCAAAGATCCAATCTTTTGACTCAAAAACAGCTGGCATAAACAAAGGTTGCAAGCACCCGACAAGTCCCATGAACAAACCATCCACTCATAACTTGATCCAACATTAAAAGCAACTTAAACTCTAATTCTTCCGTCCAAAAAATCCAAATTTTTCCACCCACCTTAGCATTATTTGAGTAAAATGGCAACTTCATCCATCTTGCTCATTTGCTACATTTTTTCGGATTCAAAAACGGTTCTAGAATGGCCACCACAGAAGGAACTTAAGTAGTTTTTTGTGCAATCTCCAATTGTAATCAATCAAATGTGCGGTAATATATATGTAGTTTAGATTTTACACCGACGTCCAAATATCGGTGGTAAGACAAATTCTTTGACCATCCAACAATTTTTTTAATTGTATCTTCTTTTCATCATACAGTTTAATACAATTCCTTTTTAAAGTGGCTTAGGATAGCAAAGTAAATTGAGCCTTTAAATCAGCTACATATTCAATAAAACCTTCATGCTCAGCTACATATTCAATAAAACCTTCATGCTCCACAAGTCTAAAAGGCAATTTGCACCTAATAAAATACTTAGCGGTTGACACCCGAAGTTTTTCTACATCATACTTCACTAGGCCTTGTTCACTACATACTTTTCCCTCTGCACCCTCTTAATACTAGATGATTGACTTCTTCCAACTCCTTTAACTCTAAGAGGGGAAGTTTCATATGCATTCTGGAGGTGGTGTAACATAGATGAAGTGTTATTTTTGTAATGGCAACTGTATAGCTTAGCACAATAATTGCACTGAGCTTTTGGGTTATCGTGGTCAATAGGTTGCACTCTAGTATAGTGTTCTCATACCACAAATTGGTTGCTATGTGTTTTTTTGAATTTCTTGGGTAAAGGTGGGATGGAACGGGTAGATTATTGTGTTTGCGTGGATGAAGAAGGGGTTGAAGAGTCTCAAGCTCCTCTACATCCAATGGAATAGAAAAGGAGTCGCCAACCCCTTGAATTGTACCGACATTACAACTCATAGAATCTTCTTTCATCTGTTAAAGTTACAACAAAATCAAAGAAAAGTAGGAAATTAAAATACAAGTATGACAAATTATTTGATGATCACTACCATTCAATGTAGACAATATTAACTGGCCGCACATATAGATAAAAACAATTAACTACTAAATTATTGATACTTGTCCATATGAATTTTTATTTTTTATTTTTTTTATTATTATTATTATTTTTTAGCTATGATCGTGTCATGAGTTCATCAAGTCACAACAGTAATTAATATTAAAAAGTCACTACTAGCATTAGTTTTGAGAATGTTATATATTCAAGACTATTCGCAATTAAAAAGTTATAAAATATGAAAACTCATGGAGGTCTGTTGATCAGTAAGTACTTAAAACTAGGTCTGAAAAATAAAATCAAAGTTATAATTAATTATATGTTAATAGTGTATTCACTTGGTTACTTGTATGTATATACTCTTTTTTAATCAAGTTTTAATTTTGAACCTCATCTTATAATCTTGTTGCTCTGATCTGTGATCAAAATCCTAACTAGCATGTAAAGTAGTTAAACTTTTTACCTTAATATGAATACTTTCCTAGTTGATCATGATCAACCTAGCTAGCTAGCTCTAAACATCTTCAGCGGCTATTTGTGAAGATAGAGGAAGATCATGAACCTATTATTCATGCTACAAAACAAAATTAAAAAAATAATACTAATAATAATAGAGAAAAATACTTGATTAAATTGCAATCCATCTCTCCTGGAATAAGCGTAGAAGAAAGTAATATATATGCTGTCCATAAACGCCAACAGACCTTACATAATTAGAACAAACAATCATAAAAAGTTGCCCATAAAGATTAAAACTTCACGCAAAGATAGCAAACCCATGTTTTTAATCAAGTAAAACACAGACTATGGCCAATTTTGATTGAATCAACTTTGTCTGCATGCATGCTCAAATTTTGAGGGTTGGTTGATGATGTGATGTCCCCCTTGGTACCATTTTCTGTGTTTTCATTGTTAACTTCGCGTGGAGTTTGTAATCGAGTTTGTGTTTGAACTTTGAAGGAGGATCATTAAATAGTTCATATGTCATTAGCTCTGATAAGATGCCAATAAGAAAAGAACTAAAGGGAATCTGTACATAGTATATCAAAGTCCTGCGACTTGAGAACATTATCATTAGCGGCGAGCATTCACTGTATCTAAAGTTAAAATATTCAATAAACACAACATTTTTGGTATTGAATGAAGGGCGCATGAGTTCAAATATTGAAAACCATTCACTTTCTATAAAAATATTGAAAGGTAAAATTAGATTATGAAATGTTGAAAGATAAAAATCTTATCCAAACCATATTTTTTAAAGAATCCTAGCTACTTAATCACTAAAGACAAACATAATCAAAGTTAAATCAGTTATCGGAATGACTATACAAATCACACTCACTAAACAAATCACACCCATTAAACAAACCACACCATAAACTAAAGAACCAGAATGGAAGAAGAGTTAATAAAAAACTAAACTTGATTTGTAGTGTTTCTAAGGATAACTAGATGACAGTGATGACGAACTGAGGAAGGGAGGCTAGGGTTTCTGAAAGATTCGTTGAGAGAGAGAGAGAGATTGGGGGGGGGGGAATCGGGAATTAGAGGGCGTTAATAACCCCTGGTTTTGGATTTTAAAAAAACCCGGGTCCGGTACCTGGCCCGAGAAAACTCGGGTTTTAGAAACCAGGTACTGGCTCGGGTTTGTTTTAGGCCGGTGCCCGTAACACCCCGTAACACCGGGCCGGAAAAAAAAAATCGGGCCTGATTGCCCAGCCCTAGTAAATATCATTTCTGTTTTTTAAATGTGTGAAAATCCAAGGGCCGAATTTGTCTTTGAAACCTTTTATTTATGGGAGAGATTGAAACTATTAGCTTTGCCTTCTAGTCATGCGTCGCGTCGCCTCCATTCCAAATATAGTATGATATAAAATGTCATTTCCCTAAATCTAGTTGCCAAAAAAATAAAATGTTTTTGGGTACGGGACTTAACTCTTTAATGAGAATATAAGTGACAAAGCGTGCAGAGGGTCCTTTATCATTCTTCATTGTTATAGGGTAAATATGGTATTTATTATCTATTTTTTACTTTCAAAAAGAGAAATTATGTTTGGTTTACAAGAAATCTTATAAAAATAAACTATCGTATATGACTTAATGTGTTACATCGGGTGATAAAATTCATTTTATTAGAAAATATATTTAACGTTTTATATGAAATTATATCAATTTATAAATTTACTTTTGTAAGATATATTTATAAATATAATACTTCTTGTATAAAAAGTTATTGGGAGCAAACAACCCTAGTTCTCTTAATACTTGCAAAAATGATAAGAAGTTAAGAACACCTATCATGAGTCTAACACTTGACGGCTAAACTCAAATTCGGCTCCATTCGTTTATTATTTAAATTATGTGTAAATACAAAATTATAATTGATTGTTAAATGATACATTTTGTATAAAATTTGACTTGATTCGTAAGGGGTGACTCAATCAAAATTGTGGCGTACGGCAAAACTTTTAGAAACTTTATTTTTATTTAATTTGATTCAATAATGTAATAAAGTGTTATGTTGAACATAAATACTACAAGTTTTTACTTTTTCTTAATTATGTAATTATACACTAATCATTATAAGTGCTTTTGTTCATCTTCATTTAGTTTTTCTTAATTACACTCTAATAAGGTTAATTAGTTTTTTATATTTGTTGGTGGGATTTTCCTAGGACATTGGACCCAGGAGCATAGGCCCAACTCGAGAGATAAAAACACTTCCTCCAAAACACAAATAGGCCCGAGGAGCCCAGCATATAACTTTACGGGCAAAGCCCGTCTGACTTTTCGACGACCCACCCAAGAGCCCCTGACTCGGGCAACACGAACATAAGTGTGGGATTTGGGGTGGGCCACAAACAGGGGAGTGCGGAAAACCTTTCAGACAGGGGGAATGGAACATGCCATCTCAATTAAGAGTGCTCGCCCCATCCTGCACGGCATACCCCTAGTAGGGCTCCTGCTCGCCTAGCCCCTCATTTACCCTATCCTGCCCCACTCAATTTTTATATCTATAAATATATATATTTATATTTTACAAATTATATATATATATATAAATATATATTACAATCTTGTATGGCTTTGGAGTTCTATATAAGATTGGCCTAGGGTGCTTATGCCATGTGCAATCTTATGAACAAGTCTTACACTCTTGTAAACAAGTTTAACAAATTTAAAAATTATGTTATCAGTTTTTAAATTATTGTTATATATATAAACTTTAAAGTAATGCTACTCATCATCCTAATTCTCATCATCCTATAATGTGGTATTAGATTATTGGAGATTATTTATTATATTTCATTTGTGAATCTATCATCTCATGCCACATCATAGGATGATGAAAATTAGGATGATGAATATATTTTTTTAAAATTTTAATTTACGATTTAATTATATAATAATTTAGGTTTAAAAAAATATTTTTAAACCATTCGTACTGCACCCTCTCCCTGGGAGGCGGGGTGCAGAGGCAAGATGCGAGGGTGGAAACCCCACCCTTCCCGCATATGCGGGGGTGGGGTCTGGGAAAGGGGTGCCCCCCGCCCCCACATATGCAGGTAGCACCCCTAATTTCGATGGAACTCTACACGTAAGCATCTCTAGATAACCACGCCACATTAATTACTTTACTAGAGGACCACGTTGCATTAAATGAACTCTGTCAATGGATGCTCCTCTGTGGAACCACATGTTATAGGTATCTGACCTCGGATGCAGGTATAAAAGAAGCCCCCTAGGCTTGTTTAAATAAATTAGCACCTGAACAAATCCAAACTCTCAAATAACAAACTGCGACAATAAAATGCAAACCGAATATTAAACGAACAAGGCTCGAACACCTGACTAGTACTCAACTCATTGACACCCCTAGAAGCTATTGATTTTTAAATGATCGAGACATCCTCATCAGTGTTTTGAATTTCGTAAGATCGAAATATTTTGTTTTCATAATTTAGCCGGTATAGAAAATTGGGTTTATATAATTTATATTTATATATAATTTATTTATATATAAATTATTATTTTGAAATATAATTCATATGTATATGTATGTATATATATAATTTATTTATATATCAACTATTCTGAAACGGTACACGAAATATTATCGGTATCGAAATATTTCGTTTTAATGTCTTGACTAGTACGATATTCAAAACTTTGATCCTTATTCTTGGACATTTTGTTGTTAATATCATAGCCTCTAATACATTAATGCTAGATCAGTGCTAATATATGTGAATATTATATGAGGAGAAATTATATTAATAGTTAAAAAATGAGTAAGCGCTCATGCTCTTTTAAAAAAAAATATGTGATCAATATAAAAAAACTTAATTTTTTAATAATAAATTTTACTTTTTAAAAAAAATAAATACGTGATATTTGTACAATTCATAATTATATATAAGAGTAATTTTGTATTAGTAGTGTTACAAGTAGCATAGTCCCTTCCAAAAGACTACAACGATGTCGGTCACATAACTTATAACAAGCAATCATATTTGTAAGAATAATTACATCTTACCATGCATTATTATATTTAAGATCAACGAAGAACACGTAATGAGTTTGGCTTACCTCCTATGCAAAGAGAATAGGAAATCTCCTGTTAAAGAATTAATGGCCATGATTGACTATCAATAAGCAATCATAGCCTTTCAAATTCTTTTCTATTTTCTTTACTCTTACCGTGCACTTGCACTCATTTCCGTCAAATCAAAATCTTCCATATTGTAATTTAATAACTTTCATATATGGAGTGCTCAACATATTTCATCCCACTCTAATTTTAAAAATAATATTTGCTATTTTAATGTTGGGACGTGTAAATCTTGCATTTAAAAAAGAAAAAGATAAATTTGAAATTTATTTAAAAAATTATATTTTAATTTTAAAACTCGTTTTTTTTTTTTTTAAATATGTGAAATTTATATACTCTAAAATATACCTAGCATTACTTATATAAACGCTTTGTCAAAATTTTCTTAAAAATAAGTTTAAAGATACCAATGAGAATGCAATTGCATTTGTTAAGTTATTTATTATGTGCTGGTATATAATATATTATTGATTATAAATATTATAAAATCAAAAGATATAAATATATTTGATACAAGTTATTATATTTAATGAATAAATATGTTTAATAAATATTTATAAAAATGATAGAGCTAACTATAAGTCTAAAATTATAATTCAAACAATAAAAATATCGAAATTGAAATTTTAACAATTTTACTTTTAAATATAAGATTATAATCGGGACTTAACTTTCTTAACGTGTTACAACGAGTTGACTCGTTATCAACCCGTTAAGCAATCATGTCTTAACGGGACAACTCGTTTTGACCCAAATCCGTTAAGACTAAATTCTAACCCGCTATTATCTTATCTTATTCGTGTTGGATTAACATGTCGTGTAACATATTGTCACCCCTATAGGTGTGTTTAACTTGCCTAAGAATTGAGCATTCTCTGCCACTCATATAATCATATAATCTGATCCAATAATTTTGTATTTATTATTTTTATAAAACTATCTCTATATTTATAAAAAATATTTTTAATATTTATAGAGATTAAAGGAAATAATTTTCCTAATACAAAATACTTTATTTGAATCATTACAAATATAATCATTAACATATCTCTTATATATTAAAAGTGGGAATCGGTTTGCTACAGTGCTATGAACAGTAGTTTTTTCTGCCGTTTTTATTTTTTGTGTTTTGCTACAGTATTAAAAACAGTAATTTTTTACTCCACTTTTTACTTCCGTGTTTATTACATAATTACTTATTTTACCTCTTGTTTTCTTTCTTAGTATCCGTTTATACGAGGAAGTTTTGGTCTTTAGCAAGGTTGTGTCAGAGATATTTTCTCACCAGAAAAATTTTAGACCGCACAAATCCATCTCTCATTCTCGGCTTCGCCTGCCTCCCACGTTTTTTCTCTCAACTCAGACCCTCTCCCCTCCATTTCTCGCGGCCCTCCATTTCGCTTAAATCGCCGAAGCTGTGAAACCCAGCCCCAAACCCAGCCGCGCCGCATCTTTGTTGTAGTAATGGGTCCACCGTACGAAGTCTAGTCGAAGATGACCTGGTTCAAGGGCCTCATAGCAACAAAGTCGTAAGTCTCTAAGATAGGGTTACTGGAGTTGAAGGCCTGGTCCTGAGGGGGGATGAGCGCGGGACGCCGAGGAGATCGCGGTGGATATTGACAAAGGAGGTGAGGGACCCTTTCATGGGGGTTTCATCTTTGTTCCATTTCTCCATTTTTCTTTGAAATTTTTAGTTTCAGAAATTTATATTAAGTTTGAGTTTGGTGGGTTTTAGAGAGGCAGTCGAAAAACTTCAGACAATCTAAGATTTAAAGCACTCTTCTTTGGGAAAGCAGAGAATGATTCCAAGGGCTCCAATTACAACACTAACTGGTCCTTTCAGACTATAGGCCCAAATGTGGCTTGAGCCTTTTTTGGGTCATTACAAATATCCTAATGATGGATGAAGAGGCACATAATGGTGATGGATTGATGTTTTATGTGCAAGCTGTGTGGGGAAATTATTGGCCTCTTGTTGCTTCACTATGAAGCGGTTGGGGCCTTGTGGGTAGCTATCTTCTTACTTCTTGGGATACAATGGGTGATGCCACTTGGAGTGGTGGACTTAATGGTGGCTTGGGGAGCTATAGTGGGTTGAAACATGGAGATAGACATTGGGAAGAGGTCTGCTTTTTGCTTAACATAGAGTATTTGGAAGGCTCCTAGAGTGAAGGCAATCATACTTAAATTTTTGCATGAATGGACTACGGTCCACAACAGTACCCACTTTGCTTCTTTTGTAAACTCTGCAAACCCTTGCTACCCTACCCATTAAAATAGACGTTCCCCTTTGTATACCCAAAAAAAAAAAAAAATCCTTTGTGTACTTGGGTTGTGCCCCTAATGCTTAAAAAATAAATAAATAAATAAATGTAATATCCTTACATATAAAAAAGACTCCCGAGACAGTACTTTCTGTGGCTACTCTTCAGGCCCAATTGCTGGATCTTTGGCTCATGTTTAGTCTTGCAGAAGCTACAACGAGATATTCTGTAAGGAGATTATTGATTCCAAAAATTCCTATTGGATTTGATTGAATGCCCTTGTTGAGATTCTCTATAAATACCTCCTTTTAACCAAGCATGGTGTTTACCATGTAAATTAAATGGCTTACAATCATTTGAATTTTGTAATCTTGCATCATTTTGACTTTTTGACAGATAATTACTATTATTATTGTTGTTCGTGTGTTTTAATTGCAAACCACATTTACAGAAGGTATGGTGCTTGTAAAGGTTTGTTCTTTATTCAAGATTTTATAAAAATCTAAGAGTAATTTTTTCCAATTATTGTTTTTTAACTTATCAGGAAAAAGGGGAAATCAAAACAAAAAACAAAATTAACCTCTTGCTGATGATGTTTTAGTCTTTGTTTTTCCTTGTTTCTCATAATTCATTTTGACCAACATTGGCCTTGTAGATAGTGGATATGCTCAGATATGACTCATCGAAATCAGATTAAACTTTAGTCTACATTCTGACACTGGGAGTAGTAGAATCCTATAGACATTGTGGCATATGTAGGAGTCTGGTTTCCGTTTGATATAACTTCTGAAACTCCTCACATGCCCCAAAACTGATTCCTGATGATTTGCAGCATCTTCATTAATTCAGAAGGTCATAAAAATTAAAATATGCCTCAAGTATCCCAACTTGGCGTGCAGTGTACTTGCACGTCATTTCTTACAATAATCCTGCAATAGATTTGTACGAGAAAATGCCATTCAAGTGTTTAAGGAGATTGCAAGGTTTCTACTTGATCAACAGTCAGCATTATGACTCATACTTGTTTGTGTATTATGTAAATGGCGGTGCTACTCCTTGCTCACCACTGTAAGTATAAAACATCCTTTATCCTTGATTTGGTCAGTGTATCCCACATATTGCTGGGAATGATATCTCTATCTGAATTAAATGTGAAATTGGTTCCAGAAGTTGTCTTTAACGGGTGGCATAAAACTCTTGAACATCTTGGTAACCTGCCTAGAAACTGTCTTCAATATAAACAACTATTAATTAAATACATTTGGGTCTAAAGCAGAGGAATGAGTCTTTTGATATAAAAGAGTCAATGACAGTGCACTGTGAGTAGGTTTAGCTTTTGTTCCTATGGGTTTTATTGATTTTTTTGAATATTTTTCTCAAATTTATTGGCTTTGTCCAGAATGATTAGTCTCCACCTTTATATATAGATCTTATATGATGGTTCTTAATCACACATTTTAACTACCATAAACAACCATCTAGGATATAATGTAGTGAAGAGATTGAGTGCAAGGAGGATTTCCTGGTTATAACTCATGGACAAGGAGGATGCTTTTCATACCCTTGTTTGGGAATGATTAAGTGCCTCTCATAATTTTTAGAAGAGTACTATTCAAGGATGTCTCTTAATTACAAACTGGCAGACATCATTCATCTCCAAATAAACTCATCCATACCATGATTGAGTTCAGATGTAGAAAGTAAATAGCTGTAAAAACTTAGTACTACTTGAGATCACAAGGCCACTTCATCACACAGTTTCTTTAAAAATACTAGATTAGGATGTAAGCCACTTCATTACAGTGATCACACAGATTCTTTAAAATTAATTATTTAAAAAAATGATTTTAAATAATTTATTCAAGTGCAGGATTTCACAAGTGGGCTAACTTCATAAATAAGATTGGAGTGCTCTTCCATAAATTAATAAATCAAACACCTATTTAATTGGATCAAATCTATATAATCCATTAGAATCATTTTATCCACTTTATGATTTCTGTTTCAGGTGCTTCAGGGATCCTCATGCAATAGAGACAAATAGAGAGAATATATTATCTTCTCTTTAGGTATGAGAAGACTTCTGAAGATCAAATCTATTGTAATAGTTTAGCAATGGGTTAAATTATGTTGAGGTTAAATTTTTTTTTTTTAGAAATTTTATTCTCTTGAACAGCATGAAAGTAGTAAAATGGAATAAGAAGAGAAAAAAAGTTAAATATTTTGCTATTTTTGTTTTATTTTGCTAACAACTAACTACTTAATCTGGTTTATTGGTTTGTTTCTTACAGGGAATCTGCACTTTTTTGTTTGGAGTTGATGGTGCTTTGAGGTTTGTATGTCTTTCAGATTTTTCGCAGTTAAATTATGTTGAGGTTAAAATTTTTTTGCTAGAAATTTTACTCTTGTGAACAGTATCAAATTAGTAAACTGGAATAATAAATGAAAAAAAGTTAAGTATTTTGCTATTGTTATTTTGTTATTTTATTTTATGCAAAATTAAAATTGAAAAGTTCTTTTAATGGAGAATTCTATAAAGTATTTTTGTTCAAGAAAATATAGCACAAAAGTAACTTGCACTGTTTGGTTTGGGTTGATGATGCTTTGAGGTTTTTTTTTTTTTTTTTTTGCATGTCATCGTTTTTTTTTCCTTTAGTTAATCTGATTTTTTGGTTTGTTTCTTGCCCGGGAATGTGCACCTTTTGGTTTGGAGTTGATGGTGCTTTTAGATTTGTATGTCTTTCGGATATTTCTTAGTTTGGATTTTGTATATTTTCTTATTGATTCTATTTTTTGGATTTGTATATTTTTTTATTTATATATTTAGCTCAGTTTGTATATTGTTGGGATCCTATCTGGTTGTTGGTATCCTTTATATCATGTTCTTGGAATTCCTTTGTGAATTGATACAATAAGCATCGTAGATATCAATTAGTGTGATTCAACTACTATTTTTATCTTCTTGCTCTTTACTTTTTGGCTCAAAATTGGTTCTTTTTTATTGGAAAATGGTAGAACAAGGATTCTATTTTTTTTTTTTTACATATGATTTAAAGGTGGCTTCTGGTTGTTCATCTTATATTATAAGTTTATGGTTTTTGTATTTATAACAGTTTAGCAATGGGTTAAATTATGTTGAGGTTAAATTTTTTTTTTTTTTAATTTTATTCTCTTGAACAGTATGAAAGTAGTAAAATGGAATAAGAAGAGAAAACAAGTTAAATATTCTGCTATTGTTATTTTATTTTATACCAAAAATTGAATATTGTTTTAATGGAGAATTCTGTATAGTACTTTTGTTCAAGAAAATACACAAAAGTAGTTGGTACTGTTTGGTTTGGGGTTGATGATGCCTTTTGTTTTTTTTTTTTTCATGTCATCAGTTTTTTTTCCCGTTAGTTAGTCTGATTGTTTGGTTTCTTTCTTGTAGTGAATTTTCACTTTTTGGGAGAGAATCTGCACTTCTTGGTTTGGAGTTGATGGTGCTTTGAGGTTTGTATGTCTTTTAGATTTTTTTTTTTCGGTTTGGATTTGTATATTTTCTTATTCATTCTGTTTTTTGAATTTGTATATTTTGTTATTAATATATTTAGCTCGATTTGTAGATTGTTGGGTCCCTATATCGTTGTTAGTATCCTTTATTTCATGTTCTTGGAATTCGTTTGTGAATTGATACATTAAGCATAGTAGATATCAATTATTGAGGCTCAACTACTATTTTTATTTTCTTGTTCTTTACTTTTGGCTAAAATTTTTTTCTTTTTGGTTGGAAAATGGCAGAAAAAGGATTCTATTTATTTATTTATTATTTTTGCATATGGTTTAAGATGGGAAATAAGTGCAATAATGGAATGCATTTTGTTTGCTATTGGCATATATAGTCTTGTCCAGATAAAGAGACAAAGGAGAGATGACCCAGATCCAATGAAGCTATTTCCTTCGATTTTGAAGTTTCTGCGTTTAGGTAGGTTTTGGAAACAAGAATAATTTAGTCAATTCAGTGATAAAATTGTTGACAACTTGGTAACTGCATGCGTTAAAACTGCAAAAGAGTCCTCTAAGAGGACTTTACGTACAATGACTCTTTTGTATTTATGACAGTTTAGCAATGGGTTAAATTTTGTTGAGGTTAAATTTATTTATTTATTTTTATCCTCATCAACAGTATGAAAGTAGTAGTAAAATCAAATAAGAAAAAAAAAAGTTCAATATTTTTCTTTTCTTATTTTGTTATTTTATTTTATGCCAAAAATTGAAAGGTTCTTTTAATGGAGAATTCTGTATAATACTTTTGTTCAAGAAAATACAGCACAAAAGTAGTTTGCATTGTATGGTTTGGGGTTGATGATGCTTTTTTTTTTTTTTTTCATGTCATTGTTTTTTGTCCGTTTAGTTAGTCTGATTTTTTGGTTTGTTTCTTGCTGGGAATTTGCACTTTTTGGTAAGGAATCTGCACTTTTTGGTTTGGAGTTGATAGTATTTTGAGGTTTGTATGTTTTTCAGATTTTTTTTTTTCTCGCTTTGGATTTGTATATTTTCTTATTGATTTTGTTTTTTGGATTTGTATATTTTGTTATTAATATATTAAGGTCGGTTTGTATTGTTGGGTTCCTATCTTCTTGTTGGTATCATTTATTTTATATCATGTTCTTCGAGTTCTTTTGTGAATTGATGCAATAAGCATCATACATATCAATTAGTGTGGTTTAACTACTATTATTATTTTCTTGCTCTTTACTTTTTGGGATAAAATTGTTTCTTTTTGGTTGGAAAATGGCAGAACAAGGATTCTAAATTTTTTTTTTTTTTTACATATGATTTAAAAATGGCTTCTGGTTGTTCATCTTATATTATGAATTTATGGTTTTTGTATTTATGACAGTTTCGGAATGGGTTATATTATGTTGACAGTTAAGAAATTTTTATGGTTTTTGTGGTGCATGCTTCTATCACAGTCTGCTAAGTTTGATTTTTTTTTTATTTTTTTTGAGTGCTTATTAACTATACTGTGTAGTTGAATTAGTAAGTAAAGCTTCAATTAAAGCATTTCTTTTGGTTAGCTGCGTTTTTTGGGTATAGCAATCTTATATTTTCAGTTCAATGATCGGATAAGGCGGCACACTCATACATATTTTGGGTTTGAAATGAATTGGAAATTCAGTTTAACTTTTTCTGTGTTAAGTGTTTCCTTTATATGCTGCAGAATCAAAATGTTCCCATCAACACAGAGACCTTTGTGATTGGTTCAAGTAGAAACTGCAATTTTCCTTTGGACAATCAGACTGTTAACGGACATCTAAAGAATCAAGCACACGCAGGTACATATATCTTGGGCTTTGGTTAGTAGCAAACATTTGGTAGGATTAACACGAACTTTGTCATTTTTTCTTTGCTCACAGGCAGGCACATTCCTGTGCTTGTAACTTAGCTTACTGTGATTGTACTTGGGAATACTTGGTTTCATGTTTTGGGGGATAATTTCCTTAGAAACATGTACATGCAGTGTAATTAATTGTTTGTGGACATGATCAAGTGATGGGTTGCAGCTGTTCATGCTTTGGTTGCAGCTATGTTGAACTCAGGTGATGAGTTGGTATTTAGACAATAACACTGGGTACTATTTTTTTGTTTGTATCCAGTAAAATCATCTACTTGTTAATTGAAACTCATCAAGAATAACAAAAAAAAAAAAAAAATCCTATTTTAATGATTGAAGACAGCACAGGGCCTTGTACATGGTTCTGGTGGTGGTGCTTTGCAAAAACTAGATAGAGAAATAACAAACGTGATTTTTTCTACTATCACCTGCCTTTTCCAAAAAATTCTTCAATGCAGATACCACTCAGTTTTGTGATTAAGAAGTAATTAATACCTCTATGATGTCACTACTTGTGATTTTGAAAATTTTAAATTGTTGATGTTTTTAAGGATAATCATGGATGTTGTAATGAACCTTAATCTATGCCTTTTAACATGCCATTGACCTAGCTTTGATAATGAAGAATTCTGGGTGCAACTTCATAACCTGCCCTTTGCATTCATGAATAGAGTGTATGGGGAGAAGATAGGGAGGACAATTGGGAGAGTTCTGGAAGTTGATGTCCCGAGTGATGGGATAGGGTGGGGAAGATTCCTGAGAATAAGGATTGAGTTGAATTTATACCAACCTCTAGCAAGAGGGAGGATGATTAGTGTGCATGGAGAACAGGTGTGGATCCCGATCAAGTATGAAAAATTGCCTAAGGTTTGTTTTATGTGTGGTTTCTTAGTTCATGCAGGTGGAGGGTGCAGATCTCAAAGTGAATCATTGTCTCAGCATGCTGGAAAGATACAGCAGTTTGGTTCATGGCTTCGTGCCTCTCCTTCCTTTATTAAAAGAAGCTATTCCAGTGGGAGGTCCAGTAATGGTGCTGGCGAGAGGTGGAAGGAAGGTCCAGTCGAAGGTGGAGGATCTGACTCTGATTCGGCTAACCATGCAGGCGAAAATCAAGGATCTCATCCAAATTCAAATTCAAATTTGGATAAGGATGAGAGTGTGGAGTTTGTTGCTTGTTCATATCATCAAGATATGGATAAGAGGGATGTTATAACGGAAAAGAGGGAGGGATCTATAGAAAGGAAGGGGAAGGAGTGTTCAAACTTGCAGAATCTGATAAGGCAGGAAGAGACAGTTAGGGAATCAGTTAACCAGAATCTAGTGGGTCACGTGGAGGATGAACATAGGAAGGGAGAGTTGGGCTTGAGTATGGGCCTGGGTCTGGATGCTGGCCCAATTATGGAGGACCAATGCTTTAATGCATTGGCTAAGGAGAGTCCAAAACTAATGGGTATGACTAATAGTGTGATCCAGCCGGGGTTAAGTGCTGAAGTAACAAGTCAGTCCAGTGATAGAAGGACTATGATCACTAGAGGAAGGTGGAAAAAACGTGCCAGGGGGGAAAGCTATGGACAGAAATATTTTAAGCTCAGACATGATGCTGAAAAGAGGGTTAGTTGATGAAGAGGATGGTGGTGGGGAAGAAGCAAGTAGGAAAAGAATAAAAGTTAACAAGGAAGGTGCTTTCCTTGATGCAAAATTGAACTTGGTGGCGGCTGCTGAGCAGCGCCACCAAGAGCAATGAAAATCTTGAGTTGGAACTGCAGGGGGATTGGTAACCCCCGTGCAGTTCATGACCTTCACAATCTTGTGAAGGATAAGGGACCAGACTTGGTTTTCTTGATGGAAACCAAGTTAGAAGCATATAGATGGGTTTTTCTTAAGAGGAAATTGAATTATGAGGGATGTTTTGTAGTTAATCCGGTGGGAAGAAGTGGAGGTTTGGCTCTACTTTGGAAGATGGAAACTAATGTGATCATTCATTCATATTCTAGATTTCACATTAATGCAGTAATCAAAGCTGAAAAGGAGGATATGGGGTGGCAGTTTACTGGATTCTATGGACATCCAGAGGTGAGTAAGAGACATATGTCATGGGATATTTTACTGTCATTAAAGCCTTCTAATCCTATGGCTTGGTTTGTTTGTGGGGACTTCAATGAAATCTTGGCTCAAGATGAGAAGAGAGGAGGGAACCTGCGATGTGAATCTCAAATGAATAAATTTAGACATGTGGTAGATATGGGGGGTTTGTTTGACTTGGGATGGTCGAATTCCAAGTTTACATGGTGCAATAGACACACGGATGATACTTTCACTATAGAGAGACTGGATAGAGGCTTAGCCAACAGTGAATGGTTGGGGTATTTCAACTCAACCAGAGTGGAAACTCTGGTGGCCAGAAGCTCGGATCATAGGCCTTTACTCTTTTCAACTCAAGACCTACATGCACAGAGGGGAGGCTGTTATAAGGCTTTCAAGTATGAAGTGGTTTGGGGTCAAGAGGAAGAATGTAAAGAGCTTATAAGCAAGGAATGGCTGCAGGGAAGTTTAAATGTTGATCCTATAAAAGAAGTCCAACAATCTTTAAAAAACTGTAGAGTATCCTTATCAAGATGGAAGAAATCTCATTTTTCAGACTTGGAAAAGGAGATTAGTCAGAAATCTGCTTTACTAAAACAGTTTGCAGGATGATGAAAACCAGTATAATGAGGAGGAGATTGTGAGGCTACAAAATGAAGTGGGGATTTTACTGCAGAAAGAGGATCTTAAATGGAGGCAAAGAGCAAAAAGGCATTGGTATCAAGGGGGGGACAGAAATACAAGGTTCTTTCATGCATGTGCAACACAAAGAATGAAGAAGAACTTTATAAAACATATCAGAGATGCAGAGGGTATTCTGAGAAGTGATGAGTCTGCTATTTCTAGTGCTTTCAATGATCATTTTGAGAAGATTTTTTCAACCTCGAATCCAAGGGAAGAAGATATTGATGCCTGTTTGCAAAGTGTGGACTCTAAAGTGACAAGATCAATGAATGAAGATCTTGTGGCTCCTTTTCAGCAAGAGGAGGTACTGGAAGCACTTCAACAGATGGGGCCTTTCAAATCTCCTGGACCAGATGGGTTTGGAGCAGACTTCTACCAACATCACTGGGCAGTAGTGGGGCCCAAAAGTATGTAAGGCAGTCCTAAATGTACTAAATGGGGGTGATATGCCAAGTGAGTTGAATCTTACAAATATTGTGCTTATTCCTAAAGTAGATATTCCTCTTTCTGTTAATGAGTTTAGACCAATTTCTTTATGCAATGTTTTGTATAAACTCATAGCAAAAGTTCTAGCAAATAGGCTTAAGCTTGTATTACCTTTCATAATTTCTAGGCTGCAAAGTGCTTTTGTTCCAGGTAGATCTATTATGGACAATGTGATGGTGGCCTATGAGATCCTTCATACTATGAAAGCAAGACAAAGAGGTCGACATGGAAGCATGGCTCTAAAGCTGGATATGTCAAAGGCATATGATAGAATAGAGTGGACTTTCCTAAGGTCCATCTTGAAGAAGCTGGGTTTCTGTGATAAATGGAACCATTTGATTTTGCAGTGTGTAGAATCGGTTAGATATTCCGTGGTGGTGAATGGAAAGGTAGGTGACTCTTTCATGCCCACTCGAGGTCTAAGGCAAGGTGACCCTTTGTCACCTTACTTGTTTATCATCTGTGCTGAGGGACTGAGCTCCATGTTGAGTGATGCTGCTGCAAATGGGAAGATAAGAGGGGTTGCTGCTATAAGAGGTGGGACCAGAATTAATCACCTCCTCTTTGCTGATGATTGTGTGATCTTTAGCAAGGCAAGTAAAGAGGAGTGGTTGATCATACAAGATCTATTGCTGTTGTATGAAGTTTCCTCAGGCCAAAAGCTGAATAGACAGAAGACTGCAATTTTGTTTAGTTCCAACACCAGTGAGATTATAAAAAGGGAAGTGGCAGCCGTGGCTGGTGATATTATTTGTGGTGACTATGGTAAATATCTTAGTCTTCCAACTATGATTGGAAGATCAAAGTATGAAACTTTCAGAAATATAAAAGAAAGAGTGTGGAGAAGGATTAGAAGCTGGAAAAATTCTTTTCTGTCCAGTGCTGGTAGAGAGGTGTTAATTAAGGCAGTTTTTACAGTCCATTCCTACTTACACAATGAATGTATTTAGATTCCCAAGGAAGCTGTGTAATGAGATCAATTCTATTATTGCAAGCTTCTGGTGGAGTGGCAACAAAGATAGGAAGGGTATTCATTGGAAGAGGTGGGATAAAATGGGTGAAAATAAGAAAGATGGGGGGATGGGGTTTAGAGATATTGATGGTTTTAATAAGGCCATGTTAGCAAAACAAGGGTGGATGTTACAAACAAAGTGTGATTCTTTGGTTGCAAAGATTTTTAAGGAAAAGTATTTCCGGAATTGTAAGTTTATTGATGCAAAGATTGGTTATAAGCCCTCTTTTATATGGAGGAGTTTGTTAGCTGCACAAGATTTGGTGAAAGCAGGTATGGTCTGGAGAGTGGGTAATGGGAAGAGCATCTCAATTTGGAAGGATAAGTGGCTACAAAATGGCTTAGATTTTAAAGTGAGATCACCTATTAATACTCTATCTGCAGACTCGAAGGTAAGCTCTCTTATCTTTGAGGATTTGCATTGCTGGAATGAGAGATTGGTAGGGGATGTGTTCAGTTGGGAGGAGGCAGCTCAGATTTGCAGTATACCATTAAGTTGGCAGGGGAGGGAGGATGAAATGATGTGGGGATTTACCAAGGATGGTAGGTTTTCTGTGAGAAGTGCCTATCATTTAGGCAATGCCTTGGGAAAATCTATGGTTGGGGAATGTTCTAACAAAGAAATTCAGAAGCAAATTTGGGAAGGGGTTTGGAGATTAAATGTACCTAATCCTACAAAGCAGTTTGTGTGGAAGGCTCTGAAGGGCATCTTACCAACAAAGCAGAGTCTAGTGCAGAGAAAAATAATTGAAGATGCTACATGCCCGATCTGTCAAAGGGGTGAAGAAACAATAAGCCATGTCCTATGGTCATGCCCAGCTGCAAGTGATGTATGGGCAGAGAATGGGAGTGGCCTTCAGAAATGGCCTAGTGAAGAAAAAGACTTTTATGTGCTATGGTCTGAAATGCAAACCAGATTGCAGAAGAGTAAATTAGAGGAGGTTTCTATGATATTGAGAGGACTATGGACAAGGAGAAACATGATGCTTTTTGAAGGTAAGTTTGACAGTCCACGAAAAGTACTAAATGCCTCAATGACTAGTCTTCAAAGTTTTCATGAAGCTCGTGCTGCACTAAACACTCTGAAGGGGACTCAAGGTCAGTTAAGAAAGAATATCAAATGGAAGCCACCAGATGAGGGTGTTTCTAAGGTAAACTTTGATGCGGCTATTGACAAGAACAATTTTAAATTGGGCTTGGGTATAGTGGCAAGGAATCATGTGGGGGAGGTTCTGTTTACTTTCTGTGCTGCCAAACAGTTTAGTGGAAGCTCTGATCTGGCTGAAGCAGCTGCTCTTTGGAGAGCTATGGAGCTTGTTTTAGAGCTTGGTGTCAGTTTGGTGGTATTTGAGGGAGATGCTGCCAGAGTACTAAGAGGAGTAACAGGGGTAGGGGGCAACTATGCATGGATGGAACAGCAGTATGCCAACATTCGGGGAAGGCTTTTAATGAGGCCAGATTGGTCTGTGAGTTTCATTCATAGAGAGGGCAACTGTGTTGCCCACGCACTAGCCAAGAGAGGTCTGAGTATGGAAGGGGAGTGGTGCTGGATTGAGGATGGACCTTCAGAAATCACTAGTATGATTACTAGAGAAATGTCTTATAGCAATCGGGGGAGTTAAGTGAATGAATGTCTTTTGAGAGTTTAAGTGAGTGTTGCTATTTTTGTAAAACATTTTATGAATGAATGGAAAGTATTGATGATTGTTTCAAAAAAAAAAACATGCCATTGACCTTCAGTCCCTAAGGGTTGCCTCAAGTGACGAGGCCTTGTGATGGGGACGCCCTATACAGGTCTGGGATTCCCATCTGCCTGTTGGTATCCTTTAATAGATTCTGCAAGTTTGGCTTATACACACATTGTTATATAAGTTACTTTACAAAAATGCTTTCAATTTAAAACATAGTTGTACGAATGGTTGTAAAAATGTCAAATGTCTATTATTTTCCAAACTTTCATATATCCAACCGTTGCCATAGGCTATTACCTTTAGTCCTGGATAATCTTTTGTATGTCTGCCCTTAGCTGGACAATCATCAATGTAACTTTCACTTGTGTGGTTCTACCAATACTTGATTTTGTTCGTTTCTCTTAAAGGCATGCTTGAGTATAGTTGGTTTATTAGGTTTGAAGTAATGATAGCTACTCCAACACTCCAAATACTTGATATTGCTACATCCATTAGCGATCATTTCTGGATGTTTTATAGCTATAATTCATTAAGAAATCAAGGAAAAATGGTTGAAAACTTGAAGAACCAGAGAGAGAAAAGAACTTGCTGCTGTCTGTTACAGTTTTTGCTGGTCTGTTTCAATTTTCTGTTCTATTTTGGATTTCTGTTGCCCATTGTTTGTGTGATTTTGTGTGGCTTCTCTGACCTGCAGCTTCCATGGAAAAGAAAACAAGAAAACCATGAAGAAATCTGGAAGTTTGGACTCTCGTTGGACTGGAAAAGAAGTGAAAGAGTAGCAAAGGAAATTGAGTGTTAACTAGACAAAAGATATGTTGCTTTTGTAGCCTTCTAAAGCAAAAAAAGGATTACTTATAGGAGAAAGGAAATTGAGTTTATAATTTTAATTGTTGAGAAGTTTATGTGGTTTGTTCACTGCAGTCAAAACATTGTATTTTTTTTCCCCTTTTGGGATTAATTAACTTGGTATGTGTGTACTGTTGAAAAAATAGAATACGTTGCTGAAAACTCTGTTTTTCAATGTATTTGTTTGTCTACAGCTGTTGGTATTTATACATGATGTAAAGGAATAAAAACAATTGAGTTGGTTACAAATCACCGTAACATCAATAACAAATTTGTCTACTGTTAACTTTTAGAACTTGTACTCGATTGTGCTGTGCTCTGCTATTGAGTGGTACCCGTGGTACCCTTTTGTTGTAAATCATGATCACTCTGTAATTGTCCTCCATTGTTTGCTGTAGTGTCATGTCGAGTGCCTTCATTATGTTTGTGAAAAGGTGGCATAGAGTCTGTTATTTCAATATGTACTACTAATAATGTATTTAGCATATCATTCTTACAGGTTGAGGGTGTTAAGCTCAATGTAAATGCTATACTCCACTTGAATTATTAGATTTTTTTCCCAATGTTAAATTTTTGATTAGGATCAATTTTTTATCAAAAATATTATTTTTTTTGCTGTTAATGGATGATTCAACTTGCTATAGACCCAGAAATATTCAACCAACAAAGACACAAAAACTTCAATGTTATTTCAATCTGTCCTGTCCAATATGGCCCTGAGTTAGAATGACAGCAAAAGGAAAAAATAAATTTATAACATATTTTGTTGTGTATATCTGTATAATATTTTTGCTGACAAATTCCTATAAATTAACCAAACAATGCAACGAAGCAAACGTGCATCGCACGTTGCACCTCAACTAGTATATATATATATATATATATAAACTCGAACACCTGGCTTTGACACCCTAGAAGCTACTGATTTTTAAATGATCGAGACATCCTCATAAGAGTTTCGAATTTCGTACGGTCGAAATATTTTATTTTATTTTCATAATTTAACCGGAAGAGAAAAATAGTAACTCTGCACCGTTTCAAATACCGGCCTATATTTTGATTTATACTAATTGATATTTTGACTTTTATTTTTTTTTATTTCTTTAAACTATAATCTTAATTTTTAGCTTTCAATTTAAATCAAGTTATTTATAATTTATACATATATAATTTATTCTTATATAGACTATTATTTTAAAATATAATTTATATATATAATTATTCATATATCAACTATTCCAAAATAATATTAATATCGAAATATTTTGTTTAAATTATTTGACCGGTACGATTTTCGGTACAGTATTTAAAACTTTGATCCTCATTCTTGGACATTTTGCTGTTAATATCATAGCCTCTAATACATTAATGCTACATCAGTGCTAATATATTTGAATATTCTATGAGGAGAAATTATATTAATAGTTATAAAATGAGTAAGCACTCACACTCTTTTGAAAAAATAAATAAATATGTGATCAAGATAAAAAAAAAAGTTTTATCATAAATTTTACTTTTCATTTTAAGTAAATACGTAATATTTGTACACATTAACTATATATAAGAGTAATTTTGTATTAGTAGTGTTACAAGTAGCCTAGTCCCTTCCAAAAGACTACAACGATGTCGGTCACATAACTTACAACAAGCAATCATATTTGTAAGAATAATGACATCGTACCATGCATTATTATATTTGTAAGTCTGGCTTGCCTCATGTGTAAAGACAATATGAAATTTCCTATTAAAGAATTAATGGCCATGATTGACTACCAATAAGTAATCATAACCCTCTAAATTTTTTTCTGTTTTCTTTTCTCTTACTGTCCACTTGCACTCATTTTCGTCAAATTAAAATCTTTCATATTGTAACTTAATAACTTTTATATATGAAGTATCCAACATATTTCATCTCATCTAATTTTAAAAAATAATATTTTCTATTTTAATGTTGGGACGTGTAAATCTTGCATTTAAATAAATAAATAAATAAATATAAATTTGGGATTTATTTAAAAAATTATATTTTTAATTTTAAAACTCAGTTTTTTTTAAAAAAAATATGTGAAATTTATATACTCTAAAATATACCTAGCATTACTCATATAAACATTTTGTCAAAATTTTCTTAAAAATAAGTTTAAAGATACCAATAAGAATGCATGTTATTTATTACGTGCTGGTATATAATATATTATTTATTATAAATATTATAAAATCAAAAAATATAAATATTATCAAATCAAAAGATATAAATATATTTGATACAAGCTATTATATTTAATAAATAAATATGTTTAATGAATAAATATTTAGAGAAGATGAAATGTGTTGGACATGTGGACATGTAAGAGTACTAGTATTGGTTTCTCTATATACATGCTCAAAATCACATCTTCACATTGAATTATATATCTTTGAACCAAATAATAAAAAAATATTATTATTATTATATATTTTACAATTAGCACAATGTGCTCAAAAATATCAATTCCATATATCTAAATATTATCAATTTTATATGTCAAAATGACCACTTTTATCAATAAATATAAACAAATACCAAAAAGACATTTTGTATCATCCACTTAATACAAATTTAATATATTAAAATTATCTTAATATAAATTTCACAACATTGATTTTAATAGATAGGAGAGAGAAAAAATAGTAAAATAATATTTAAATAGTGAATTGTACTTTTTTAAACTTGAAGAAATATTATTTATAATTATATAAAATTTTAAAAATGTATAATTTAATATAGATTAATTTAAAATAATATTATATAAATATAAAAATACAAAAAATCATTGTCAACGCTCTTAAATGAAAGTTATTAAGTAGGGTTACTAACAAACAATTATGATCATAACTCTTTAACAGTAGATGTCTGTCGTTTTGGCGCAGGATGCAATAGAAACCCGTAACACAATTAAGTTACATGCAGACAGGTAAATGGGACCAACGGCATGAAAAAGTTCCCATTTTCAATGAAATTACCAAACGACCCTTGGCCCCAAACCGACACGTAGGGCTTACGGAATATGCGCCTTAATTGCCGGTGGGACCCAAGCTGGCATTCCCGTAAATAAAGCTAACGACAGTGGCTCACATGGTCATGGTGCCCACAACAACATAACCTTCCTGCCCAACCATACGCCTATATATCTCACGAACAAACTATATACTTAACTAACTATATACCTTCTCTTCTTAAGCCTACCCAACGAAACTGTCGGCAGAGACCTCTCCAATAATCATTTTTCAACTGTTTCTCTTGGGCTTAGTGCCTCCCTCTCGTAAACTCACACTCTGAGCTAGCTCAGGCTATGGTGGCGCTGCCGAGCCGCAGTCCTAGACTTACAATGCCGCTCCGCCGTGTCTCTGACCTGGCTTCCGGCTTCTGCCTTCTGTTCGTGTTGTTGTTCAACTACTGTCTGGTTGGGAATGGGTCTCCTGCTCAGCCTGGCCACACTCTGTTGGACCTACATTGGTACCCGGCAACCGCCACCTGGTACGGAAGCCCCGAAGGCGACGGCAGCGACGGTAATCGTTGCTTCCCTCTTCCTATTTTGCTTGTTTTACGTCTTCAGATCTCTTCCTGCTACCTGGGTCTTAATTTCTTCTTCACTTTTCATTTTCGTCTCCGTACTTTACTTTTTCCATTGTCCGAGTGCAGTGAGTCCATTCTATTGTCAAGACTCTTAAGCGAAATACAGATGAGTGTACCTTGCTGTAGTGTAATTAATTTGGGGAATTAATTTGCTTACAGGTGGGGCTTGTGGATACGGTTCTCTAGTGGACGTGAGGCCTTTAAGGGCAAGGGTTGGTGCAGTGAGCCCAGTACTGTTCAAGAACGGTGAAGGATGTGGGGCGTGCTTTAAAGTGAGGTGCATGGACAGGAGCATCTGCTCCAGACGGGCCGTCACCATAATGGTCATGGACGAGTGCCCAGGATGCGCCAGTTTTAGCCGCACCCACTTTGACCTGAGTGGCGCCGCCTTTGGGCGTATGGCCATCTCCGGCGAGAATGGTCAGCTCAGGAACCGAGGTGTACTCTCAGTCGTCTACAGACGGTATGTATATGCCATTTCTTTTGTAATATGTGTACATATACGTATATATATGAATTTTTTATATATTTATATCAATATTCGGATCTTCTTCTTTGGTTTAATGTACGGAATGGCTTCAGCCTTCTGTCACCTTTTTATCAACTGTTTGTTAATTAATAGTTTTAATTATATATATATATATATATATATATGATGTTATTTGTTTCTTTTTAGTGTCTGTATGCCAAACCAGTAACGATTGTTGTGACTGTCATTGAAACGCTCTTGCGGTTTTTTGTTTTCTTCATTTGTTTCCTCTCTCTTGTTCGTTTTCATACTTGCCTCCAGCCCGCCGGTTGACTATTGACCGCGTGTTGCACCTATAAATTATACCTACAATCACTTTTGTGTATTTTCTATACTCTTCACTAATATAATTTGTTACATTAATTTTTTTAAAATACAACTAATCACATCAATAAAGTACATAAAAAAAATACTATACATTACATTTTTGATAAAATCTATTAAACATAGTGAAAGATAATCAACTGATAAATTTGTCACAAACTGAATTATTTATAATCAGTTTAGATCTTTGGGATAAATGATAATTTTCAATTATAGTTTTACGAGAATTTAAAATAGAGTTTTGCTATTAGAAATAATTTGTACAAATTTCAAATATACAAATTTCATACAAACTTTTGTAAAAAAGTAAGTCCAACTAATAAAAAATATTTTTTTGTTTTACATGATTTTAGTCTATTTGAGACTTATACTTCCCTTCCCTTCCCTTCCCTTGCTGTATGAACTGTAAAAACGGAATGACTCACTGTAACTACAGGACACCATGCAAATATCCTGGAAAACACATTGCCTTCCGTGTGAATGAAGGTTCAACAGATTACTGGCTAGCACTTCTAGTGGAATTTGAGGATGGAGATGGAGACGTCGGCTCCATGCATATAAGAGAAGTATGTACCATCGTAGCTCTCTCTCTCTCTCTCTCCCCTCCTTCTAATCCACCATCTTCAGATTCTTTACCATTATTTACTATAGACAGATCCTAATATCGCGGGATTTTTGCCAGAATGTTTGGTGCTTCGTTAAGAAAACAAGGAGTCAGTTGCCTATTCACATTTATTAATTTCTGATATCATTTTCTCTTCAATGGCCCAGTGTGCACTTATTTTAATATGCCGAAAAGAACTTTTTGGCGTTCTTTTCTTTTTGCCATATTCAACTATTCTCTTGAATCGAAGCACGTGACAAAAGATTAGGGGCCACTCTCAAAAGTCACATTCCAAGCATGCATCTTCTTCTTCTTCTTTTTTATTCAAAATTATATATGTGTGTTTATTTTATTCTTTCTGGCTTGGTTGCAATATTTAACCCCGCATGTTTGACTGACCTCGAGACAAGATATATATCTGTATCTGTGAAAATAAATCGATTCCATGCCCTTCCTCTTTAAAGGCCAAGAACAACCAAGTTTCACCATCATGATTAGCTCTACAATTTGCTCTGTTTTGCACAAAAACAAACAATAATTCCTCTTTATCTTTTTTTACATTTTGGCAGGCAGGTTCTACGGAATGGCTAGCGATGAACCATCTGTCGGGGGCAACCTGGTGCTTAGTTAGGGGACCCTTAAAAGGGCCATTTTCTGTAAAGCTAACAACACTGACAACAGGAAAAACTCTCTCTGCCAGAGATGTTATCCCAAGCAATTGGTCACCCAAAGCCACTTACACCTCTCGCCTCAACTTCTTCCCCTAAAATAAATAGCTCTTAATTTTATGACCACTTGTTATGTCAAAATGGCTCGTCCTAGTTACCCCATGAGAAAAAAGTGACCGTTGCCGGTTTGGTCTTGTGTGTTTTTCTAAGAAGAAAGGTAGCCGTTGGAGTGCATAAAAGGGCATCCAATGCTCTCTTTCTTTTTGTCCCTTCTTTTGTAGCCCTTTCCAAAGGAGAGAGAGCGTCCGATTATGTGTTGTTGGTGTGTAAGAGTGTGGGTCCTGTAGTTTGTAATGAATTTGGACCATTGAAAAATGTATCTGTTTTGTGTTGTCAATTCGGGGACAGATCCTGCCATTGGTGTACCTTTCTACCATATTTACTGCAGCGACTTCATTCTCTCTTATCCTAATTCCATCATAACAGCGTACAAAAGGGTGGTGGTTAAAAGCAGGAAAACGTCACAAAAACGACGCCGTCTGTGGGATTCGAACCCACGACCACATGGTTAAAAGCCATGCGCTCTACCGACTGAGCTAAGACGGCTTTATGACTACTAAATGTTAAAATATAACTAATACTAAAACGCAGGATTCTGCTCTTGTGAAATTTGTAGACGAAATGTCTGCAATCACCACTGGCATATCCAGAGTGAGATTTATCTTGAGTGGACGAAAGAACCCGTTAGAGCTAATGCATTGGATTATACAAATGCAAATGTAAAATTTGCATAATATTTCATATTTTGCATTTATCAATTCTATTCAAAACTTATTTTCATATTGAATTATTTATTTATTAGCTAAAATAATAAAAAAATATTATTAATTTAATAAAATTTTCTTCTAATTTCTTTTTGTCATATTTTACAATTCTACTAAACATATA
Source organism: Carya illinoinensis (assembly GCF_018687715.1). Classification (NCBI taxonomy): domain Eukaryota; kingdom Viridiplantae; phylum Streptophyta; class Magnoliopsida; order Fagales; family Juglandaceae; genus Carya; species Carya illinoinensis. The sequence continues at coordinate 26,584,139 of NC_056754.1, read as the reverse complement.
TTAATTAATAATCAAATTATAATTAACATATGATTAGTAGAGAAACTGTAAAAATCCTAACAAAACAACTCCTCTACACTAGAGACAATAAAATTACAACATCTAATTGAACCAATAAGTAAAACATTACATCATTCTACAAGAAATGAGTTTAGTAAATATCACTTGAAAAAACAAGAGGGAAGAGAGATTGTTTATGGAGGAAGAAAGAATTTTTTATTCGTTTAGTCGAACTACAGTTACAACCAAATATGACTATAAAATATAATTTACTGTAGTTAAAAGCCATCTGGTTTCAAACTTGCATAATCCAATGCAGCCTACTTTTGAGCTCTATTAGCCAAATAGCTTGATTTATTTGCATTTGCATAATCGGATGCAATGCTCTAGAATCCTATCCTAGAGAATTATATAAATGTCTTTAAAATGGACTCCCTTCAAATTTAGGGGGGGTGAGGGGTTCCACTTCCAAGTTCCAAGGGGCCAAAGCTGTCAGTGCCCTTTAGTGCATATTGCAGTCGTGTCGCTAAGGTTTATAAAATCAGTCACATGCATAGTGTCTGCAAGCTTTTTTTCAAGACTACTTCGGTAGGTGGCACTGACATGAATGAAGGGTATGTGATCACCACACCACACGTGGGTGACGGATTCATTTTGAGTCTCTGTTCTTAGCCGATGGGAACATCACTTATCTGAGCACATGTGAAATAATTGCCTTTTGCTTTGAATCCAACGGATATGATACAATTCATGGAATCCTCTCTCTCTCTCTCTCTCTGTGTCCAACAGAATGCCACCCTCTCCATGTTAGTTAGTATATATGCAAATTTGTGGATTCTATTTGACATCTGTACTTCTGCTTTCCTACTTAATTTTTTTCTACTCTGCAAGATGGGCATATGTTCTCCAGATTGTTGGAATATTGAGAGAATATTTTAGATATTACGGACTATAATTTATCTGGATTCCCATGATTTTGTTTATTGTTTTACATCTAGGTTACCCTGGACATATAGTCTCCAAATCCACGATATTCTCGCCATATTCCTCATAGCATATTTCCATTTTGCATCTCAGAGTCCTTACAGCTGCTTCATCTTTGGTTTATTCACGGGAAGAATAATATTTACAATTTTAGGATGCGCAAGTTCCATACATTCCTTTTAAAAAAACTGGATAAATCTGAAACTCACGTGAAAAAATAATTTTTTTAGTAATTAAATCACTTTTTTTTCAAAGGAAATACACGAGGTTTGCACCTCTCAAGATTATATCTAGCATTAAAGTGGTCCTCGGTTGCTCAGTTAATAATGCATAACATGGAACACCGAGTCTTAACTAGTTTTTCAGGTATCAGCTCCATTGGAAACAAAGTGACAGTTTTTACTCAGTTCCCCACTTCATCTTTAAATAGAGGCAAATGCCAATGGTGACATCCTCCGGGCGCCTTTTATATTACAATTACAAGAAGCAGCAGCCATTTCATATCCTTGGCACAATCTCGACAAATATATCCTTCCCAGTATAAATAATGACTCAAAATGCCTATTGCTCACACCATGCCAAGCAATTTGTTACAGTCCAATTAATTGAACATGTAACGAAAAAACATGAGATATTTCGAAGACCCCCAAAAAAATATTAATATACTCCCTAATGCAAATAATAGGTAATATAAACTCCTCATAAATAATCTGAACTTATCCTAACTTATAATTATTAATTACCCCGAATTGCATGCACAACACAATTAACAACAACAGAACCTGTAAATTGGAAGATAATATTTAGCTAGACAACGGAAGCCAAAACAAGGGGAGAGGGGGGCAAAAATTTGCATATAAAGCCCACAAAATTCTCAAGGAAAAAAATAGGTTAGGAAGAAAACTCAATACGGCCATCCTGCAGACTCTAAAGCATCTACAGACGGTTGTTTTATTTCTCCTTAAACGAATGGTAAGCAGTGAAACTCAATAGAGGTAAGCTAAAACGAATAAGAAATTAAGAATAGATGAAAATATACTGTTTGTCATCACTCAGCAGGGACTGGCTCGGTTTCGGTAACTTGCTCACCCTCAGTGGCTGCAGAAGCCACAGGTTTGGATGGGTCAGAAGCAACATCAGCTACAGTATCTTTTACAGGAGAAGTAGATGCATTTCCAGCTGCAGAATCTGCTGCAGTGGGCGTGGGATTTTTTTCATTTTTGGCATCCTTCCCTTCCTTTGCTTTCTTATCATCTTTGACAGGGGCTGGTGGGGGAGGGATCATGTGTGGGGGAGGGTTCTGTTTCAGCTTTGAGAGAATCTGGCGCATTCTTGAAAGATCAGTGGGTTTCCCAGGCTTTGGGCCCTGAATGACCACAACTGAAGGCTTTTTGTCAGCATCTTTCTTCCCCCGCTTTTCAATGTTAGGGACCTCACGAGGAATGATCTCTGCTATTGCTTTCCAATACTGCTTGTCAGCTTCTTTGTGGAACTTCTCTTGGTTGACCAAGTAAAGCTGCTCAAAATTCAAGTCCATCAATATTAGATATAAAACATAGAAAAACATGTGTTTTTTGTGTGTGCGGTGTATGTGTGTATGAGAGAGAGAGAGTGTGTGGAGGAGGTGAAAGAGGAAGATGATAAGCTTCGAAACATGTACCTTCTCTCTTTCTCTGTTGTTAGCCTTGTTTGTTTCACAATTTAGCTTCCTTTTCTCATAAAAAGATCGTTTATATTCTTCAGCTTCTTCAATAATTTGATTCCGCATTTCCTTCTCTCTCTTTTCCTTTTCCTCGAGATGGATGGCATTTTGACTGCATCAGTAATGTCAAGGGTCATATAAAGTACAAATATGATGCCTCCAAAAGGCCACTACTGAATATATTAGGGAAACCCTCATATAAGCTAATGCCAAAAATTGACTGAATTCTTCATTTCATTGGTTAATGTCGTGCACCAGGCACTGTGAACAAAGTCACTCTGAGATGTCAAATCATTAAATGGAGCAATAGCATGAATATTCCAGGCACTGTGACAACAGGCCACAGGTATTGATGTCTCCATGGCTGCAACCAATGCAAGCTATACGATGTAAACTCTTCTTGGCTAACCCTACAATATTATTTCCTATCCAGACAGGACGTCAATAAAAAGAAAAAAAAAGCAAGAAAAAGGTTGAGAAAAGGGCAATCTAGACAAAGATCTGAAGTGACACGTTACCCAAAGCAGTACAAACAAATTGAACAATCACCTGTCCCTCCTTGGTAGTGGTAAATTAAGAGTTTCTTTCAACGGTATAAACTCTCAACAAGCAATACAGAGTTTCTTTTGTTTAAGGGACAACCTACATGAATTTTGTACTAACCAATAAATAGTTTACAAAATCTTTCCCCCACCTTGTGACAAGACTAAGGTTTCATTACTTCAACAAATATGATATTTTACTAAGAATTCATTTTTCAAAAACAACATAAAAGAATTGAATTTATATTAACCCCTTCCCCTCAAGGTTTAGAAAAATTCCAAGGGCTTATCTCCTATTTTTGGAAACTATGACCTGCCCCGTAAGGAATGGGATTCATATAACACAAACTTTTACAACCACTTGCCTAACTTTACAAGCTAGACAAAATATCCAAAAAATATCTTTTCCCAAATTGAATTTCCATCCAATACCTACTTATAAATAAATAAAAAAAGAAGAAAAATTCCATCCAATACCCCATATCATGGTTTCTAACCAAACTAGATAGATGACCAAAGATAGAAACCTTGGGGGCTAAAGTGTTGTTTTCAAAAAATAGAAGGTAAGTTCATTGGATTTCCTCAAATCAAGTGGATGGTTAGTGGAGTTATCCTAATAAAAACATAAAATAAACAAGTTTTAAGTCTACTCAACATGACTTTTTTACAGGTAAGTCTACTCAATAATTGTTGTGATTGAATCATATAAATCACGAGAGACATTCCAAAATAATTATATAGTCAATGTAAATAATGTGTCAATATATGGAATGTTTGCAAATCACACAAACGATTAATTGCTTGATTTAAAACTATGGAGATTTTTTTTACTTGTCTTCAACAGTCGAAGATATAAATCTCAACTTTTTGCGAAATATAACACCCCAGATTGTGTGAATGTGCATAGGAAGGTGATGAGTGAGATTTCCACATTGCTTGGAAGGGTGAATTTCAAGCCCTCTATAATGATTCCACATTGATTGGTCCTTTTGAAGTATGAGCCCAGATTTGGCTTAGACCTCTCTTAGGTCATTACAAATGGTATTAGAGACAATCCCAGCCAACATGCAACCTAATGGACCAGGCCTGACAAGGGCATCATAGATTTAAGGGGAGAGATTGTAATACCCCAGATAGTGTGATTTTGTATGTGAAGGGTGTAAATGGGATCCCCATATTGCTAGAAGTCCAAGCCCTTCATAATGATTCCAAGGGGTTCCAACTGTAGTCTTGACTATTGCTTTTAAAATATGGGCCTAGATGAGACTTTGGCCTATATTGAGTCGTTCATCTTTTTCTTCTCTCTTTCTTTTCCCTCATTTCATATTTCCTAACTTTTCATCTATTCTCTACTTTCCTCCCACCCAGCGGGGCCCCAGATTCTTACTCTCCTTTAAGTGGGTTCTAGGCAAGTTGGTTTGTGGTTTTGTTTTTTTGGGTACTCCTGGAACACCCCATTGCTGTTAGGGCTAGGATGCTGCCTAAGAACACATAAGTAACGAACTTATATCAACATGCCGTCTCATTATAAGCCCTAATTCTCTTGGGCTGTCATACCTTATTCTACTCTAACTCTTTATGGAGTATCTTATTTAATTTGTATATAAGTCTAGCCCTTTCATTGCATGCTCCACTTAGAAGAGTGATTCGTGTTCTAGGTAACTTAATTTTACACACAGTTTACGCTAATAAGAAAAAAAGTTCCCAAGAAATGGGTTGGCTAAAAAAATATCAGGACCACCATCTCAACTCATGCTATGAGGCTATTTCTCTCTCTCTGTGTTTTATTTAGGCCGTAGAAACTACTCGGATCCCAATCAGTTGACTTTCAAATTTAAAATGACAATTTCTTTCATAAATCCGTGCAAATATCTTAAATTCTTACATGTCCCATATCAACAATCCAACTTTTGTTTAAAATAAAGATCCAAGCTCATCCACAACGGACACAAAGATAATTACTATAATTATTTCGGATGACAAACCGAAAAAGAATCAACCGAATCTTAAAAAACCTTACCGCCTCCACTCGCGCAGCTTGGAACCTTCCTCGCGCATCTCGTCAGGCGGTGGCAGAACGGGGCCATCCGGGACGAAAACCCCACCATCTTCATCATCATCCACATTCGCGGTGGACTCTAAGGGAGACGCAAAGTCAGGGTTGGCCTGCGCCGGGATCCCGTAAACGTCGTCGTTGTAGCCGTAGTGGTGACCAGCGGTGAGGTCATCTGATGGAGCAGTTGGGGGTGGTGGGTCCCCCGCATAGGGGTCGGAGGAATCGTAGCCCATGTAGCCATCTTCATCGAAGGGGCGCGCAGCAGGCGAGTGGTGCCCGTCACCATTGGTGCTGAAGGAATCAAACGACGCCATTTCTCGGCCCCCTGTGTGTATTCGGCAAGGTGTGTAGTCTGGGTCCAAGCTAAACAACGGTCTTAATAAGTGCACCAGCAATGTAGGAAAAACGATTGGTGACGTGTATTCGCCCAATATTTGTGAAGAATACGTTATTTATGCAGAGAAATCATCAAATTTTCATCTTAATTAATATGGTGACATTTTCATTTGAACTGTAGAGAAATCAAATTTTAAATAATTTCAACTTAACAATGATATATTTACAATCATGTTACGATTCTTCCATAATTATATTTAAATGGAAAGATAATTAAGACAGATTTAAAATATAAAAGATTATTAATTATTACTCAATTAAGTGAGACAATCCATAAGATATTTTATCAAATCATTTTAAATGAAATAACAAAATTTTATAAAATTATAAAAAAAATATATTAATTATTATCCAATTAAGGGAGACAATCCATAAGATATTTTATCCTAAATCATTTTAAATGAAATAAACTTTTTTTATAACATTAAATTTAAAATTTTATATATAAAAATTATTGATAAAATGGAGCTGACAGCCACTCAATAATAATATTATGAAAAAAATATATTTGTAATTGTAAATTTTGTAAATGTTGTGTAATTGTTTTGAAAAAGTGAATAAAATATAAAATTTATGTGAAAAAAATTAATTTTTTAATAATAAATTTAAATATTTTTCAAAGCAATTATACGATATTTATATAATTCATAATTATATGTAAAATTACTCTAATATTATATATAAGATTTTACATACTTGTAGCACTACTTTAATATATATATATATATATATATTTAAAATTTCTATTTTTTTTTTAAATTTGTCTACCGCTTTCTAAATCTAAACTCAAATAAAAACCAGATTCGTTTGTTATAACACTGACGTGGACAAAAGTAAAATAAATCAAGAGCAGTTCATCATATGAAGTACTTAATTGAGTAAAGACCCAAAAAATAGCAGAAAAAAAGAGTAAAAATAAAGATTTTTAACTGGAGGGCCTATTTTAGATGAGGGTTCATTCTATCTTAAAAGCTTAATATAAAAGATGTTCACTGGAAGAGGCCCTTTGCTCACTAAAAGAATTAGAGAGTCCAAAGCTCAGCAAAGTTACACACACACCATGCCACCTTTCATGGGAAGATAACGATTTCATGCAAATACGTGATCATTTTGGTTATTGAGTGATGACCCACATCGATAAACTCTGAACAAGATAAGCGTCATGTATGAGCCTATATATACCAGGTAACCCTTGATAGTAAGGGATCGATCTCTCTTTTGAATTTTGAATTGTTTATTATACTTTACTGACTTAAACATCGGAATATTTCCAAACGTATCACGTTGGAACCTCTTGACATCACGCAGGTGAACGGTTGTAGAGGGGAAGTGAGACATGTCCTCAACATTGGCGTCGTCTATGAGATTTACTATCATCCAACGTACATGCCAACTATAATACATTTCGAAGTAAGCTAAGTGGTAGATACATTGCCAACATCCATTGAGCCACGATTAGCAACAACTGAGAAGGGGCTGAAGAAGGCATTGGAGGCCATGGAAATCTTGCAGAAGGAAAATGACGACCTATGGCGGAAGAATGCTGAATCTAATGATACTACCGCACCCGCTCATAGTGAACAAGGTGAGGGGGAGGCAAACTGCAATACTAAGGCAAACATGGGGCAAACATAGAAGGAAAAGATGTATCACGAATTAAAAGAACTGGTAGGAAATTATGATGAGATGGTGAAGAGAATGAGAGGATCTTTTTCGGTGGAATGCCTGCTATACCAAACAGATCTGCCGTATAGTGAATGGATTATGGCCATGCCGCTCCCGCCAAAATTCAAAGGTCTCCTAGATAAACATGTATGATGGGTCCAAAGACCCAGTAGATTATTTAGAGAACATCAAGGTCCACATCATGCTCTATGATTTTCCGGGCGAGATTGCATACTAGGCATTCTCTTTGATCCTAAAAGGGACGGCGAGAGGATGATTTGGAACCCTCAAGCCAAAGTCGATAGACAGTTTCAAAGAATTGGCAAAGCAGTTTCTAACCCAGTTTATGCCTAGCAGAAAGTGTCGACATCCAGCCACCTACCTACTAACAGTCAAACAGAAAGAGGATAAGAACCTGAAGACTTACCTTATCGGCTTCAACAAAGAGTGATTAACAACGAATGACCAGAATGAAAAGATTACCCTTGCCACCCTCCTGGGAGGAATATGGCCATGCAGTTCCTTTATGGCGGAGCTGGCTCGAAAGACTTATTCCACCCTTAGGGAATTCATGGACAGGGCGGATGACTTTGTTAACGTAGAAGATATGCTGCAAGCTTTGGTAGATCCCCGTAAGGAGGATAAAAAGATCGAACGAAAGAGCGGGTAGGTTGACAGAAAGGCGAGAGCAAGTCGACAGGAAAGAGCACGAGAAAGGGGGCCAAATCACAATTCTAGACTGATACATAATAATTTGAATGTGCAGGAAGAGGAGAAGGACAGGGAAGAATGCCGCTCGCTCAAGACAAGCAGTCGCTACTGCAAATACCATTAGACAAGTTCGCACTGGACTGAAAATTGCACGACCATAAAGAAGAGAGTAACTGAACTAGTAGGAACAAGCGAATTGGAAGGAATGGTGGGGACAAAGCCCAGAAGGCGCCATGAATCTAGACGTGATGCTAAGAGGAGTAGTAGCCCAGAACAAGGGCACTGAGCTGGTGGTCGCCAAAATGATGGAGATAGGGCGCCCCAAGAGGTGACAGGAATAGGGCGCCCATAGGAGAAATAAGGACCATAGCAGGAGGTTTTGCTTGGGGTGGTGTTTCTGCATTTGGTCGAAAGGTGTATGCATGAAAGGTGAGGTATGAAGAAGTACATGTTGTAGACAGAGCTCCCAAGCAACAAAAACTTAGCAGTGATTGGATGGTAATATCTTTTGGGGAGGCGGATCGAGAAGGAGTGCTGTACCCACACGATGATGCTTTGGTAATCACCCTTGCAACTATACGACCAAGCGAGTTTTAATTGATAATGAAAGCTCAGTCGATATATTATTTTGGGAGACATTCACCAAGATGGGCATCGATGCTGGTAAGTTAAGGATCTCCCCAACCCCATTGAAGGGTTTCTCTGGAGACACGATCTAGCTTGTCGGAGCTATCACCCTCCTGGTGATCGTCTGAACTAGAATGTGAACGACGACTACCATGACCGATTTCTTGTTGGTGAAAGCTCCTTCTTCTTACAATGCCATATTGGGCAGACCAAAACTCAACCATCTCAGGGCAATGACTACCACATACCACCTCAAGATGAAGTTCCCAACCGATAGCGGGGTGGGGGAATCGTGGGGTGAGCAAGCTCTAGCACGAGAGTGCTATGTGCAAGAGTTAAGAAAGGACCGAAGTGAAGTTTGTGTTGTAACAGAGTAGAATGAGGCACCAGCACCACCTCTTGCACCACCTTTGGCAGTGACTTTAGAAAAAAGATGTGGAGGTCAGGGACAACCAGAGTTAGCAACATGCCGAATGCAAGGAACCATTGGAGCTTGTGATGTTATATGCAGACTGCCTCGGAACTACTACACGCATTGGGACACGAGTCCCACCGGCAGACAGAGAAGCTCTGAAGTAGCTGTTGATAGAACACAGGGATATCTTTGCATGGAGCCACCAAGAAATGATTGGTATAGATAATGACATCATTGAACACCGCTTGGGCGTGGACCCTGCGCACAGGGTAGTGTGCTAGAAAAGAAGGTCGTTTAGTGCATAGAAGTACGCTGCCATTAACGAGGAGATAGAAAGGTTGCTCCAGTTGGTTTCATCAGGGAAACCCATTATCCAGAATGGTTATCCAAAAGGCGAATGGAAAGTAGAGGATGTGTGTAGACTTCACATATTTGAATAAAGCTTGCCCAGAGGAAAGCTTCCCTTTACCACGCATCAACATTATCGTGGATGCAACGGCGGGACACCGTATGTTAAGTTTCATGGATGCATACTGAGGTTAAAACCAAATACGGATGCACGTAGCAGATGAGAAAAAAACTTTGTTCATAATAGACCGATGATTGTATTGCTACCAGGTCATGCCCTTCGGAATTGAAGAATGCAGGGGCAACCTACTAGAGATTGTTCAATAGAATGTTTAAAGAACATATTGGGAAGTCTGTGGAGGTTTACGTGGAAGATTTGCTGATAAAAAGTAGGGAGCCCGCCTTGCACCTTGACGACCTGCAAATGGCGTTCGGGATCTTACGCCACTATAAAATGAGGTTGAACCCTACAAAATGTGCCATCGGAATCTAGTCGGGGAAGTTTTTGGGTTTTATTATGTCTAAAAGAGGAATTGAGGCATTCCCATAAAAAGATAGAAGCCATACTCAACATGAAACTAGCTAGAAATCTGAACGAAACTCAGCAGTTTGCAAGCAGAGTAGCCGCCCTAGGAATATTTATAGCCAGGTCAACGGACAAATGTTTCCTTTTTTTTTTTTTCGAGTACTGCAAAAAATGCATCCCTAGAACAAAGAGTGTGATGAGGCATTTGAGAGATTGAAGCAACACCTGGCCAGTTCGCCCCTTCTGAAGTGGCCAGAGAAAGGTGATGTCCTTTACACATATCTAGTAGTCTCCCCACATGATGTATCCGTCGTCCTGGTAAAAGAGGAGGGGATCGCCCAACAGCCCATGTACTACGTAAGTCAGGCTCTCAGAGGAGCAGAAGCAAGGTACCATCGGATTGAGACATTGACCTTTGCCTTAATAATGGCGGCTAGAAAGCTCCGCCCATACTTCCAAGCCTACACAATAAGGGTGCTTACAGAAGCATCGTTAGCAAAAATCCTGAGGAAACCAAATACCATAGGAAGATTGATAAGATGGTTGATCGAGCTGAGCGAGTTTGATATAGAATATGAGTCAAGTAAGGCAGTTAATGGACAAGCATTGGCAGGTTTTGTGACGGAGTTCTCAGGTTCTCCCGAAGAAGACACGGTAGCCCCATTGAGAAAGCCGTGGGTACTTTTCATAGATGGCTCATCCTGCCAGGCATGCAGAGGCCTGGAATACATTCACTGAGCCCTGACGGCCAAGAGTGGTACTACATGGCAACACTGGCATTCAAAGTAACAAACAATGAAGTTGAGTACGAAGCACTCATAGCGTGACTTTCTATTGTCGCTAGGATAGGGGCAATTGAAATAAAGGCCAAGTCAGACACACAAGTACTGTAAATCAGGTGTTGGGCTTGTACGCTACCAAAAGAAAGAAGTTGAAAAAATATCTAGCACGAGTCTAGGAGTGTGCGACCTTTTCTCGTATTTCATTATTACCTAGGTACCAAGGGCTAATAACAAAGTCGCGGACAAATTGGAGCGGACAATGTTGGGAATGGAAGAGGCGCCTCTCCCGTAGCAAATTAAAAGAAGGGTCATCGAGGTCCCAGCCATTGGCGTAGAAGTAGGCATCCTGGGCTCCAACATCCCAAAATGGGCGAGTGGGGTGGTTGAGTACTTATATGAAGGAAAGCTACCAGAAGTAAAGGAAGAGGTGAGGAGGATAAGAAGGAAAGCGGTAAGGTTCTTACTCATTGACGAAGTCCTCTATAAAAGGGGTTTCTTTGCTCCATTGCTACGATGCATTTCCACACAAGAGACATAGTATGTCTTAGCAGAGATAAACGAAGGAATTTGTGGAAACCATTCCGTTGAAAGGACCTTGGCCAGGAAGGCAGTCAGGGTAGGATACTACTGGCCAAACACTTTAAGGAATGCTCGAGAATTCACCAAGAAGTGCGTCAAATGCCAGACGTATGCGCCAGTACCGCATGCCCCTCCAGAAGAGTAAACATCTATGACAGCGTCGTGGCCTTTTGCCCAGTGAGGCGCAGACCGGGTAAGACCATTCCCACAAGGAAAAGGTGGAGTAAAATTCATGATAGTTGTCGTAAATTACTTTACGAAGTGGGCAGAGGCAAAACCACTAGCGACCGTGACAAGCAAGGTCGTAACAAAGTTCTTGTGGAAAAATATTGTTTGTAGATTCGGAATCCCTCAAAGCATAGTAATAGACAATGGATGCCAGTTTGACTCTGACCATTACAAATAGTGGTGTGCTGAGTTGAAGATCAAGACAAAGTACTCCTCACCGGGCCACCCCCAAGCAAACAGATAAAAGGAAGTAACAAACAAAGCATTACTCTCAATCCTTAAGAAGAGAGTCACGGAGAAGATGGGAGACTGGGAGGATGAGTTTCCAGGAGTACTTTGGGCATATAGAACATCAGTCAAAACTCAAATAGAGGAATCTCCATTCACACTGGCGTATGGGTGCGAGGCGGTCCCCGTAGTCGAAGTAGGGTTCCCCATTTATAGAACGAGCTACTTCTCAGCCGCCTAAAATGATAAAAATATGGAGGAATGCCTTGATTTACTAGAAGAAGAAAGAGAGATGATAGAAGCTAGAATGTTGTGAGAAAAAGAAAAATCTGAGCAATACTTTAACAAAAGGGTGAGACCCAAGACTTTTAAAGTAGGGGACCTGGTCTTGAAGAAGAGTGGGGTGACTACCCAAATCGAAGGAAAAATTGGACCTCAATGGAAAGGACCTTACCTAGTGATAGCTAACAACAGGCCTAAATTGTACCGTTTAAAAGACAGCCAAGACAAGGAATTGCCACATCCATGGAATGCAGAGCAGTTAAGAAAATTTTATCAGTAGTGTTTATAGCATTGTCATTTTTGTTAATATCGTTTCCTCAGTATTTATGTTATTACATTTATGTTCATGTCGTGGAAATATTTGCATTTGCTTATCACTACTAAAACTTGTCATGCTCTGCATTATTAATAAATTTATGCTAAAAGTAAAGAACATCCAAGGGCGGACATGGATACAAAGCCTGGCAAACACAAAAAAGCAAAGGGCACGAAAGTCATCAGACCACGCCACCTTTAAACACCAAAAGCCAGTCTTATCAGCCTGTGGTGCCATGAAAAAGGGTGCGGAAGTCATCAAACCACACCACTCCTAAACACCAAAAGTAAGCCTTAGCAGCTTGTGGTGCCATAAAAAAGGGCGCGGAGATCATTAGACCATGCCACTCGTTAGAAGCTTGTGATGCCATGAAAAAGAGCGTGGAGGTCATTAGACCATGCCACCCCTAAACACCAAAAGCAATCCTTATCAGCTTATTATGCCATGAAAAATGGCACGGAGGTCATCAGACCATGCCACTCCAAAACACCAAATGCAAGTCTTATCAGCTTGTGGTGCCATGAAAAAGGGCGCGGAGGTCAGCAGACCACACCACCCTTCTCTAGAACCCTAGCAACCTGACAAACCAAAGGCCAAAAAGACAAAGCAATTCAAACATTAATAGAAGACCAAGAGCAAAGGTGTACAACAGCAGAATTAACAGATACTCATCATTGTAAACCCAAGTTTATTAACAAAGCGAAAATACAATTTGTTGAGAGTATAAAGTTTTCATAGGAATAGAAAGAAGGAGGCTAGGAAGCTAAGGAGCATCATTAGGCAGCAACAACAGAGGTATGCCTATAAAAGCATCAGGCATCTCATCCAGCCCAAACACGTCAACTCAACTATAGACATTTTCTTCAAGAGAAAATAAACCCCTATCAAGAGTTTTGAGATCATTGGCGGGGTCAGCTAGAAGGAGGTTACTAAGCCTCAGAATGCCAGAGCTATGGCCGTAAGCAAAGGCGTGATCCTTGGTGGCAAGGACGTGAGCTAACTAGGCACGAAGCCGTGCGATCTCTGCATGAGTAATAGCTAGCTCATCTGTCTTCTCAATCAGCCTCTGGTGCTTGACAATAAGAGCTAAATTTGCCTTTCTAAGATCCTCTTCAAGGTCCTTACGGTTGTCCTTATACTGCTCACGACGATTTTGGAGTTTTACCAAGGACCCCTATGCCTCTGAAAGGTCAAGGGTGGTAAGGCGGGCTTTCTCCATGGTGGCTGCCAACTCCGGTGACAACTCGATGCGGCTTTCTTTTGAGCGAGTCAATTCTTCACGGGTCAAGTTTGATTCTCCATCATGGGCTAAAATCTCAAAGTTTAGGTGGCCTTCTTAGCTTCAAACTTTTATGAGTCTCGAAAAGTTGGAACCTTGTCGAGTCCCTTTTGGACTGGAGAAGTGTTAGGGCAAAGTCATCCCTGACCTTCACCTCTTGGGTAAGGCGAGCAGCTTCACTGAGCTCAAGGACTTCTCCCTTGCACATCTCCAAGTCGCCTTGCAACAAGTGGGAGGAGTCTTCTGCATGCTCCAGCATAATCTCCAACTCCTTCTTCTTCTTAGCCAAGCCTTCCAACTTAGCCCTGTCAACCCGCTACTTCTCAGAAGCGTGCTTGGCAACGTACCACAACTTACACCGCTCCTTGACCTCCTCCTCTAGGTGGGCACGATCTGCCACAATCGTTAATTCCCTACAAAAGAAGGTGAAACAACCTAAAGTAAGAAACTGCATGTAAACACGAAAGGAAGAAAAACAAGCTACATGATACCTCAAAGAACCAGTCTTTTAAGCAGTTAGCCATCTGAACAATGGCTTCAGCTTGGGCACCAGCAGAAGTAGAGGAGGCACTGCCACTAGCATCGCCACCAAGGACCTCCTCGGGGCTAGAAACAGCTCTGAGCAAGGAGGCCTTGGCAAGCCTCAGAGTTGAATCCGCCACCTTTTCTAATAGACCCTCGAGGCGTACAGGTGGAATGTGAGACGTGGTGTAGGCCAAGTCGGCCTCAATTAGGTGAGCATCTCCTGCAAAAAGTTGCCCCATTCATCTTCAAAGAGAGAGTCGGTGTCTCCCCCAAAGGATGAGGGGTGAAGGGGAGGAAAAGAAAGGCCTTCACCACTACCAACCAATGAAGGGGTACTTCCCCCAGAGATAGTGACTGAAGGGATCTCTGGGGCAGTTTGTTTTGTCCTAGCCTTGCCACAAACATCTTCGTGGCAATAGGATGTGCGCCCTACTGCGTCAACCTAATCGCCCCCTAGGGGTACGGAAGCTCCCTCCGCCCCATTGACGGGGAAGACACCTGCCACCTCTTCATGAATATCCCAAGTTAGGGAAGGTGGGCGAACCCTTACGCACGTTATAGAGTCTAGGTTAAGGGTGGCCATCACTTCAACGTCCAACTCGCCTTCCCTCACTGGACCATCTAAAATAGAAAATTCAAATACAGGGTCAGATGCCAGAGGGCATGCCTTGAGGGGGAGAAACTTGGAAGGAAGCAGCCATTTCAAAGAAGGCCATGATGGCTAAACCCTCAATGTCTCTTAGACCAGAGGAATGTGGCCGGGTGGAGGGACCCAAGGAGCTGGAAGTGTGGCAGTGATTGACGGGGTGGGCAGTTGGACCTGATCACCTCCCAAGTGTGCAGTAGCTTCCTCTAATTGTGGCATAGGGAACACAGTGGCGGTTGCTGCACAGGTGTTCGAGTCTCGGTGCCCTCTAAGGACACCAAAATTTTCATAGACGTCTGAGTTTGGGCGCCCACCAAGGGCGCTAAAGCTTCCACGGGCGATGGCACGGGAAGCACGGCAGCATCTGGTGACGTGGGCGTCTAGGTACGGGCACCCTCTGGGGGCGTTGGAGTTTTATTTTGTTAAGGCGAGGATGGAAAAGAGTCTTCAGAGCGAATTCTTTTTCTCTGGTGCTTATCTTCATTCTTTGTCTTGCTTCTTTTTTCCCTCTTCTCTTCGCTTTCCTCATTTTCAAATCGTCTATTTTTCTCCTTCTTTTCTTGTATGTGTGGCCACGCCTACCACTTTTCTTGAAGGATTTCGGTAAAGGAGCAAGAATGGTATCTGAAATCATGAACGAACGCCCCTGAACATGGGATTGGTTGGGGGACGTCAGAAACCAATCGACATAAACGAGCATCAACAAAAAGTCAGTCCAAAGATCTTCAAAATGGGCCTCAGCCCAGGAATGGACATTCTCAATTAGGGCAAGCTCTCGACACGACAAAGGTTCCATGGTGGTCCACAAGCTCCTATCATTAGGTAAAGGGCCCCAGATCACCCTAATTGGAAAACTTCTGAAAATATCTTCTTGGGCAGGAAACTCCCAACCCTGGTTGGTTATAAAGAAAAACCTGGTAATCCAAGCTTTGGCGTTGGGGTACTGGGTCTCAAATCAAGCCAAGGTCTGCCCCTCATCTTTTTTATGAAAGTTGGCGATGTTGCCCTTAGTAGCAGCCCTCACATTGTAAAAGGCCAAGAATTCCTGACCAGTCAGATCGGGATAGGGATCTCCAAGAGACTCCAGGACCATACAAAAAACAATGCAAGCACAAAGATAAGCCCTCAGTGCAAAGGAGTGTAGTTGGGCCGGCACTAGACCAAGAAGGTCCAAAATGTCACAAAGAGGTCGACAGAAGGGGAGCCTCAACCCATGTGAAAAAAGGGATGCGATCATAGCAAACTTATTGGCAAAACCCTTATCATCGCAGCATCCAGACGAGGGAACTTCCATCACTGTCGTTTCAGGGATGCGATATTCCTCCTGAATAGCCGGTAAATGCTTCTCTCAGAGGCTTGAACACCACCTTTACCCGTCGAAAGTCGTGCCCTTCGGGACTTGAAAAGGTTGTATGGAACTGTTACATTGTTTAGCCATAAAAACTGGAAGAGAGAAAAGAAGCAAGAAGATGAAGAAGGCAAAATGGGCGAGAAATAAAAATGAGAAAAGCATAAGGAAGAAAAGTGAGTAGAGGAAAAAGTGAAAGAAATAGATAAGGGGTATTTAAAGAATAGCGAATACGGAATGCCAATAGCCATAGACATCATGGCTTAACACTAAGGCATAAAAGTAACCGTCGCACGAAAGCCCCCCTCCCCTTTCACCATGACAGCGGGAAATCATGGGGGCTCCTCTATTTTTGAAAAAAAAATAAAATGGCGTAGGAGGAAGAATATGAAAGGTCCGCGGGTGCTTAATAGTTCATAGATGGGCCGGGTTTGTCCCAAAAGTCATTTGCTTTCTAAGTGCCCAAGCCCGCAGTAAGCCATTGAAAGATTGAGGGCTGGAAACAAAAATAGGGCCCATAACGAGGTTCACGATATTTATGAGGCGGCAGGATTAATCAACATAAATTCTCTACCCCTTGGGGCGAAGAGAATTAGCAGGGCAGTTGGAGGCCTATTTTAGCCGAGGTCTCATTCCATCTTAAATGCCCAATATGAAAGAAGCCCACTAGAAAAGTCCCCTTGCTCACTAAAGGGAATTAAAGAGTCAAAAGTTTAGTAAAGTTACATACACACCATGCCACCTTTCACGGAAAGATAGAGTTCTCATGCAGATACATGATCATTTTAGTTATTGAAACTTAAAAAGCCAGTTGTTAGTACTAAGCCAGATAGCACAACATTTCAGTTGTTATTATATTTTGATTAATAACTCAAAAATCCTACTTCACATTGAATTAGCCATCTCATTTTCTATAATAAATTATAATAAAATAATATTATTTGTTAAATATTTAAAAAAAATTATTTCTTTAATTTATTTATTTATTTTTATTTTCATAATCTCCAACTCTCCCCAACAAACTCCAATAATTATTTTCATTTTTATTTTCACAACTCTCCCCCAAAGCATTTCTAGTTGAGCAATAAATTGTGCTGCTACTATTATCATTTAAACACTACCATTATCGTTCACAATCCTTTCAATACTACCACAATTGTTGCCCAAAATTTATTGATCAAATAAAATCACAATTACAAACAAAACTTCTCAAGACAACTACAAATCGAATCACAAGCTTTACAAAGAGAGAAAAAGAGCTGACAGCTAAAAAATAAGCATAAAACATCTCATTGTTGTTGACCACTATTGTTGCCCACACATAATAGCAACTCAAAAAGATGCTACCCACATATAATAGCAGCTCATAGTTGATGACACGTACAAGAGCATAAGAAATATAACAATAGAAGCATATAGTTGCTGCCCAAAATTTACAAAAATTAGCACAAAACCAAGAAACTCTTCTTTCAGATATAGTTGTTACCCACAAAATATAACAATAGAAGTACCCATGAGGCCCACATTACAGCAATACAAAAAATATAACAACAACAGTACCCACATTACTGGCCAACATTCAACTCTTTCTTTGCACATAGTCGTTGCCCAACCACTAAAACCAACCAAAAGTGTTCTGTTACAATATTAAATAGATCAAAATAGTCCAAAATATAGACAAGAAATGGCTACACACCACCAAAAGTGTTGAGATGGAGATGGAGATGGAGATGGAGATGTAGATGTAGATGAAAACTGCCTTTTAGATTCCTCAGAAACTTCTTTTTGAAGATTTTGAAAATACTCTCACTGCATTGCTTTCATGTTAGCAAGATCCAATTTCATTATCTCTATATTGGTATTCCTCTTCTTTTGGGCTATTAATTCAAACCTATCAGAGTTCGCACTGCTGACCACTTGTCTTCACTCCACCATGCACATGGTTCTATCCTCGCCCATCCAAGTTAAGGTAACATGAAATTTATGGTCCGAAGCTTATCTAGCCTTCCTCTTTCTCAACTTTCTTGCCTAGAAGTCTCTTAATAATGATCTCAATGTTCTCACCTACTATGTTGTCTCCTACTGGAGCTGAGTCCGCAATAGCTAAACGCTTCCTAGACGGTTTCCTTCTCAGTGACAGCATTGAAATATGTTGCTGCCATTTTAGTTTGTGTCTCATGGTATAGCTGGATTTCTCAACCTCTATATACATGATTTTGGAACTTTCAATCTAAATATACCAAGGGAGAATGTGAGAATGTAATTTCTCTAAATAATTTGCATATTTGAAACATTTCAAAATTTATACATTGTCTTGCTCTGTTGCACTACTTGGATGCAATGATTCTACTTGGGCTACAGTTGCACAAAACTTGTTTGTACATTTTTGGATCACCGACCATTGATTGGTCAGTGACACAACATAATGTTCTGGATTGTTGGGTTTTTTATATTCATTGTAATAATCTAAAATTCTATCCCACATTTGTGTGGATTTTTGGTAAGTTCCCTGAATAACAATACTAATGTTGAGCCAAGCCGACATGAGGAGGTTGTCCTGTCCTCCTATACAGTAAAAGACACACCTCTCGTAGATTTCTTACTAGGTAGCCTTTTTTCACCTTCCAGTCGTGTTAGTTGGATTACAACATTATCATGATTGCTACCCATTGGAGTGCTGGAGATACCTCGTTCACCACTTTCTAACAGAGTGATAAAGAAGGGATTTTCATCAAATGTGGTGTACATTCTTAAAGAGAGTATTCTTTTACAAAATCAGATGTAGATTATATGCAGATAATGAGTAAAAGTGAAAAGTTTGGGTTCCTCTACATAGAAAATTGGAAACTGTTTCCACAAGAATGGAGCATTCAAGCCAAATGGAAAATATTATACCAGTCCATTACCCAAGTATCAAGTGTGACATATAGATACATGATGTTTTAATTTAAGTGTATGATACAGGTTTGCAAACAAATGGTATTCAATTCTGGTTTGCAATGAAACATCCTTACAACCATTTTGAAAAACCAAAATCGCAAAATCACAAAATCACATATTTAGTCTGAAGGATAACAACCATTTTAATAAAATATAGCAGCAACAGTTCAAAAAGCCAAGTAGTAGAGGAGGAATTTTCACAAGACAACTCTCTCATATACAAAAGACCACTAGGAAAACAGATGCAAACATTAATTTAGTGAAAAACTAGATCACATGTAATCTTGAAAGATAGAGGAAAACATTAAGCTTATGTATACATATAGTTGTGGCCCACATTATCACAGCCTATGCAATCACTAATCTAAAAACATATGCAGTAATATAATGCTAATGTGTCCAACAGACCAATGTGAATATCTACATATGAATACATTGTGCACAATATAATGATGATTTCAAGCTTCTCAATCATTTATGAGAGCATGATAATGCTCAGGATTGATGCAGCATAACTGAGATAAACAAATAGCAACACCAACCAATGAAAATAGCTCAAACAAGAACCATTCAGACTTATAATTTTGATTCCACAGTGCAACAACACCAACCAAATCAAATCAACGCAAAGCAACACTAACCAATGAAAATATCTCAAACAAGAACCATTCCACTATCAATGTATCATTTCGATTTCACGGTGAAGCAACACCAACCCCATTAAGTCAGAAACAAGCATGTGATACATCGTTTTTACGTGTATTTTCACTGAATGAGTATTTTAATTTAATTAAAATATTGGTTCTTTTATTTTAAATTATGGTATTTTAATTAGATTTACTTAGTTATGAAATTTATTTTGTAGAGCTTTCTTTATATTAATTATCGTTTTAAGTTTAAATTGCTGCGTAATTTATTTTAATTTATTTTTTAATTTAAAAGTTTGTTGTTCGTATTTACTAATTATTTATTATATAGCGTTGTAAGTATTTTCCAAACTTCATTTTAGATTTAAATATATTATTGCTTTTACAATAAATTCATTGACTGGTTGGTTATTCCGGACTGAGTCCGAGGAGTCGGGGGTCGGATGGATTGATAACAGAGTTGTTTGATTATTGTTGATATTGAGTTTTGTTAGATAAATTGTGTCTTGAGGTGTGCATTGCATGGTGCATACATGTGCATGTATTAAATTGAGAAAAACTGGTTTTATCGGTGTAAATGGATTTTCGGGTGCGTGTGTATCACGACCCCAAGCCGAGATGAGGCATTATCTCGGTGGAACTCATCTGGTCACTCGAGAGCGTAATATACTGAGTGACGTCCCCTGAGTTATCGCTGGGAGACAACAGGAGCGGGCGGGATGGTAACGCTCTTGTACTGACTTAGTGGCCCTCTGCTGGTAGGGGCTAGAGGATGCTTGGCTACGTATGTGCGGGGCGCGGAATTGGGTATCGCTCGAAGTCACACACATGGTCGTTACCCGTGGTGTGACAACAGGAGCCAGGGTGTGCGGATGACCCCTAGGAGAGGTCATGGTGTATTCAGTTAATTGGATCTTGTTTTGAATTTAGATTTGGGCTAAATGTGACTTTTGGCGTGAATTTTAAAGGAATTTTTTTTGGGGCCAAATGAGATTTTTGGCGTGCGTGCAAAAATGTGGATTTGTGGGACATATGTATTTGGCATTCTTTCATGCATATTGTTGAGTTTAATATATTTTTATCTTGTGGCGTTTGGATTATTACTTACCTGCGGCACCATTCTTGGTACCGTAGATTTTGATGAAGATGTTGAGGAGGAGGAGGAAGCTGAGCCCGAGGAGGCGGCTCCGCCAGAGTTTTGATTTAGAGTTGTTTATGTCAAAAATTATCTCTACTAGTTTTTATGTCTTATATTTGGTTTTGAAACAATATTTGAGACTTGTAATATTTTATTATGTGTGGTTTAAACGAGTTATAAGACTTATATTATCCGCTGTGTGATTTTATTGTACACTTGTTGCATGTACACACACTTGGCACTTGGCGATAAGATAGTGACCCGTGTTGTCATCATTCCGACGCCTCAATTTTCACGTGTCCATACGTGGGAGTTGGGGGCGTCACAAAGCAACACCAACGAAAATAACTAATAAAAAGAAAAAAGATCCACTATTATTTTGATTTCTCAGTGAAGCAACACCAACCAAATGAAAGCAAGAAAAATTTCTGATCACACACTACCATAACCCAAAAAATGGAGGAGAAGAAATTATATCTAACCAAAATATTAAAACTAAGGATTGGAACCCAAACAAATTGAGAGGAATAATATTTGAGACCAAGTGGTAGGACAGATAAGTTTACCTTGATGATGAGATTAGATTTGGACCTCACCAATGGTGAAGCTGTTGGAAAAAGCTGACCAATATTGCCAAGGTGAAGTAGTGGCTGCCAGAAAGAGACACGCATGAGAGAAGGAGAAGAGAACCGTGTGAGAGAGAGGGCGGGAAGAAGGAGAAGAGTCACGGGAAGGAGAAGGGGAACGAGTCGTGTGGGACTGGGAAGAGATAAAATAATAAAAAATTCATTTACTTCCCTTTATATATGACTTGGAAGATAGATACATTGTAGAAAATATGTTAACTAACTCTTGTTTAACTAATCCAATATAGATGAAATTTAAGGGGCATTAGTTAAATTATAACTTTCAAAGTGCTCTTAATGCTTTTTTATTTTATTTTTATTTATTTTTATTTTTATCTCTTACATTTAATGCACCTATTGAGTTATGTACCCCGTCAAACTTTTTGCAAGCCTTTTACTTTTGGAAAAATTATTTTGAAGATTATTGTACATGTATTTAGTTTGACTAATGCTAGACAAAATTTAAGTCTTGCATAAATTGTTTTGTCAAAAAATGATTCTTATTAAAAAAAAAACAAATTTTCACAATTTTTTATAGTGAAGTTGGTTTTTTTTTTTTTTTTTTAAATAAAAATCATGCGCACAGTTTATACATTTAACATATATATATATATATATTTATATATCATTATTTTTTCGAAAGTGGTACAGTGGTACCTGTACAATAATTTCCCTTTTACTTTTTATTGTTTGGCTCAAGATTGGAATTAATTCCTAAAGTTAGATCTCAATTCTCAATTGATTTTCTTTGCTTAGAGGCCAAGGATCTAAGGTGCTGATTACGATTGTTTTCATTACTTTTCAATGTTGCCTACTACTGTTGAATGTAAAGCCTTGTTGTTTGATACCTCCTAGTGTTTGGTAACTATCGAGTGCATGTCATCATAGGGAAGGGGTCTCCGAAAATGAGACCTAAGTAGACTCATAATGTGTGGTGCTTTTGAAGCCTTTGAGGATATGTCCTGAGGAAATGCATAAGTCAAGGGTTTCCGTCATTGGTCTCAAATGACACTCATAACATGTGATGTTGTATGGATTTTAGAGAATGGAGACTCGTCCTTTGTGGGTGCTAAAATGTATAACTTGCTGGTGCGGGTGGAGTAAAGTGCAAGAAACACGACGTTCGTGATCTTTATAGAGAGTCGAGAAGTGTACCCTCCAACTTTAGAAGCCTTGCGGGAGATATTGGGTATATTATTAAAACTCAGATTTTTATAATTTATTAGGAGAATTTCATCTTTTTAAAATTTTCAAGGATAATTTTAATTTTTCTAAAGAGAAAAAGACTTACAACATTGTATTTTCTTTTGATAGATTTAGGGTGATTGGCAAAGTTGGTTTAGAAGGATTATTGTAGATTTTTTTTTTTTTTAGGCGAAGGATTATTGAAGATTGAGTGGTTGTTTAAGGGTGTGTTTGGGTGTTGAAAAGTGTCGAGGAGAATTGTGAATAGTAGTAAAAAATAAATAAAAAATAATAATAAAGTAATAAATAGTAATGAAAAGTGTTGAAAAATATTGAGGATACCTCAACGCTTAAACACATTATAAGTGATTTCTTAAAAAGTTTTAAATTAATTGTTACAACCTAACTTTTTATTAGTAGATAAGAACTTTAATAGTCACGTTTCGAGAGAGTTATTTCGCTAGTCACCTCTATCTGCTCTTTTTATGAAAAAAAAAACTTTTATTAGCAGGTAAATGTAATTTTTTATTCTAATTACTTCTATTATATATTATATTTTAATTGTATATGATTTAAATAGAAATACTATGATTAACAGAGATCTTATAGAACTAAATATATAAATTGATACGATTTTATAAAATGGTTTAAATTTATTTTAAAATATAAATAATTTTATAATTTAAAATATTATACCATCACGCGATTTATTTATTTATTTAATCAATCTTATTGGAAAAGTCTGCCACCGTGCCACGTCGACGAAAAGCATAGCAATGTGTAACGAGCTACGGTTTACAAGTACAGGAATCGGCTCCTCTTTCCCATCCTTCGAACATGTCGGTCTTTTAAAGTAGACTAACCTTCGCGTTCCAGCCTTCAGGGTTCTCACTCTCTCTCTACCCTGAAAATTCGACCCACTGAATTCTTAAGCGCGAAGCAGAGAAATGGGCGACCGCTTCTTCCCGAATGTGATGCCAGACTTCATAGCAGAATCAACAACTGAAACCCAAGAACAAGAAGTCAGTACTGCAGCCCATGACTCTCTAACGAAGCTCCTCTCCTTGCCCTATCATTCTCTCTCTGAGCGCTTTAAACGCACCGCTTTGGACCTCAAAGAAACTGTATACAACTCTCTCCCTTCGCCTCTATTTGTGAAGTGCTTTCCTTGAGTTTATACCACGCCTATCAAGTGTATGTCGTTTTGTTTCAGATTTTGTTGGAGACGTGGGGAATGACTGGGCAACGAGTGCAAGACTTTACGCTGTATTGTGGAACTCTTGGGACTGCTTTTTTTCTTTTCAAAGCTTACCTAATCACTAACAACAAGAATGATCTTGCTCTCTGCGCTCAGATTGTTAAGGCTTGTGACTCTGCTTCTTTCCATTCTAGGTACTCTGTGTGTATGTCTGTATCTAGATATGTATGTCTTATGGGTTTGGATGAAGGTTATGAGATATCGATTAGTAAAATTAGAAACTATATATATAAATATATACATATATTTTTAACTATAAAAAAAAAAGAAACTATATTTTTTTGCCTTTAGGTTTGATTACAAATCATTTCCTTTTCTTTTGAAAACTAGCACTAAATCTCCTGTGGTTTGCTAGAAGATGAAATCATCTTGCTATCCGTTCCAATTGATGATTATTTATGACACGTACGTATAACATGTGATAATCCGTCAATTGGGATGGGAAAGATGAAGATTATGTTTTACTCCGTACCAAAGAGGGGTTTGGTGGTGGTTTCCAAAGGACACGGAGAGGATTCGTAATTATTCCTAATTACAGGGTTGGTGTCTGTAATTTGCGTTATAGTTTTTGAGGGAGCTTACCTGAGTGATGGTGATTATTTGATGCATTGATGGAAGAGGTGTGACTTTTCTATGTGGGCGAGCTGGTGTATGTGCACTTGGGGCAGTGGTGGCAAAGCACGCTGGTGATGAGCAGCTGCTTAATGACTATTTGGCTCAATTTAGAGAGGTACTTTGTTTTGAATTTTCACTAATGGAGGCAATGGTTGAACAATATTTATCATTTTTGTTTCTTTGTTGTCGGTTGCAATCCTTGGAATGACTCGTGTATAGATTAAGCTGCCAAGAGATCTACCTGATGAGTTGTTATATGGGAGAGCTGGGTTCTTATGGGCATGCTCGTTCATAAACAAACATATTGGTGCCGGGACAATTCCTTCTACGTACACTGTAAGACTTACATTCCAATTTATTAAACTATTTGAGATCCTTTTAGTTGTTTTAGTAGGAATGGTAGTGATTTCTTTTAAACATGTCTAGGGTGCAGTTGTGAATGAAATCATCAAGAATGGAAGAGCATTGGCTAAGAGAGGAAGATGCCCATTGATGTTTGAATGGTATGGAGAAAAGTATTGGGGTGCTGCACATGGATTGGCTGGGATAATGCATGTTTTGATGGACATGGATTTGAAACCGGATGAGGTTGAGGATGTAAAGGGGACTCTTAGGTACATGATTAATAATCACTTCCCTAGTGGCAACTACCTCGTTAGTGAAGGGGATAGAAACAGAGATGTTCTTGTGCATTGGTGTCATGGAGCTCCTGGAGTTGCCCTCACGCTTGTCAAAGCAGCCAAGGTAAGAATTTATGGTTAATAGTTATGCAATAAGAGAATTATCTATGCTATAGAAGTGAATAAAAAGAAATTATGGTCATCTATTGTGAAGCCCTTGATATGTTGCGAACTTAGTTTTGTACTCCCATAGACTGTCAATGCTAGAAAAACTAGATTAGAGTACATAGTGGAAGCGTATACCTCGAGTGGCAAATTATAGATCAAGTGTGGTTGTTTCACGGATGTTGTTGTTTGTCCGAAATCGTCCTCGTCGATGATGGAATGTACCAGAGCCACACTCACAAATTCTACAAACTAAATGCCGGACTAGAGAGAACTAAGATAGTTGAGAGAGAGAGAGATTAGAACTATGGACAAAACGGAAGGAGCTCTCCATGAGCTTTTCCATCTGTGCCACCCTTTGCTGGCTTTAAAAGGCCAGCCTCTCATCTTGTAATGAATGGCCACTTAAATGCCATTGTAATGTCCTGCCATAATTAGGCTGGACGTGAAAGGCCAAGTGGGAGCACCCAATTCCTACATCTCCCACTTGCACATAGTGGGAAAGACCTTAGGTCTGCATCTATCAATATGTTCTCAATTTTGTTCATATTGCCAAATAGACTTTGTGACCATCGAGCACACCTGTAAAAGAAAAAATGGGAGCACCACTCGGGCTAATCATTAGCATGGACTGTACATACCCGGGCTACTTGATCCTCAATCTTATGATTTTATCACATCCTAAAATATGAAGACTAATTCCTAAAATTAGCCTAACAAATACTAATGATAAAATAAGCTCATAGTTACATGTAATCACACTTAGCCCAAAAATATTCCATTATCCACAAAAATGGCAATTTAGGCAACTTAGAACATAAATGAAATGCCTAAATTAATAATAATCACACGTTTAAAATGATGGAATATTAGAGAAACATACCAACAAATATTTCAGAAAGACGTCATATAATCATGGCACAATTCCATGCTGTATAAATAATATAATGTAAGTTTTAAGCATCCATAGTAAAGTTGAGCTGTAGCCTAAGAGTCAAGCTTATTGGTATATGCTAGGAGTTCTTTCAAACCACCATCCAAGCATTTAGCCCCAAAAATTTTGAGCTTTACCCTGTGCATCCAGTGCCATTAGGTTTGGCCACAGCTAGTGGGCCGCGCCTTTCCAGCGCACCCAGCTCCTGCTTGGGCCTCTAATTGTTGAACTCACGGCCCACTCCAAATGGAGCCCTCCTTTTTTTTTTTTTTCATCAAATAAACCAAAAAATCGCATGGGCCAGTTTTAGAATGATTTAAATTAGCCTGTTTTGAGTCCAGACAATAAAAAAAAAAAACTAAAAAAAGAGGCCTTAATCCGTTTGTAGCCCATAGCCCAAATCCATCACAAAAAAGGGAACCTTACTGTTCATCTTCCTCCACCACCCAATGGTTACCTGTGACGGAAGAAGATTGCCCGCCTCTACTGGTTGCAGCTCGGCGGCCATTAATGGCAATGTCACAATTTGTAGCAGCAGTGCAGCGCCACCACAAGGATCACAGCATGCAGCACTGCACTCTGCCAGCATTGCACAGGCTCTTCCTATGTGCACCACCATGGGCAGCACGCTTCACCCCGCTGGTGCTGCGTAACGCCATGTACTTCACTGCACCCAGCTGGTGCTGTGCAGAACCATGTTCGGCGCTGCGCTGCTCCACGTGGTGTTGCATGCT
Source organism: Carya illinoinensis (assembly GCF_018687715.1). NCBI lineage: Eukaryota > Viridiplantae > Streptophyta > Magnoliopsida > Fagales > Juglandaceae > Carya > Carya illinoinensis. Next base: position 26,557,092 of record NC_056754.1, on the reverse strand, counting down.
GGTGTGGGCAGAGCCATCAGTAACACAGCAAGCTGGTGCGAGCAGAGCCATGAGAGATGCAGGATGGTGCTGCCGATGGCTCTGCCTCTTGGGTGTGCTGTAGAGCAGCCCTTCATGGCAGTGCTGCTGCTTCCCGTTGCCATTCCACCATGGTGCACTCAGCTCTGCATGTGATGGAGCAAGTCACGAGCCACATTGCGAGCTCTGCACATTGTGCACCATCGATGCTCATGGGTGCAATGCACACCGTCAAAATGCTGTGTACCACCCTGCTTGGTCCACAGCATCAGCACCTGGTGCTGCAGCACCTCAGGTGCACGCCGCTGCCCTCTGGTGCACGCAGCGCTGAGGTGATGGACATGGCTCCTGTGCTTGTAGCACCCATGATTTGCACTGCGGTGTGCGCTGGTGTCTCCTGCAGCGCTTGTAGCACCGGGTTTCAAAGTACCCTCCAGTGCATGCTGTTGCCTGTGCAGCGGTCCTTTGGTTGCATTAACAATGCTTGGCATCCATCAAGTGGCGAGTGTTACATAAACCACCTCTCACGTGGTATGGTTAGAACTGTGCTGCCTCATGCACTCTGGAAGGAAAAATAAATTCCAGCATACACAAAGCATCTAAAAAAACTTTGGAAAAAAAATACTATCAAAATTTAAATAGGAAACAACCGACTTTGGCTCTAATACCAAAGTAGAAAAAATAGATCAGAGTACATACTAGAAGCATTTACCTCAAGCGGCAAATCATAGATCGATTGCGGTTGTTCCACAGTCATCATTTTTTGTCTGAAATCATCCTTGTCGATGGTGGAGTGTGCTATGTGGTAATACTAGAGCAACACTAACAAATTCTACAGTCTAAATGCCAGACTAGAGAGAATTAAGATAGTTGAGAGAGAGATTAGAACAATGGACAAAACGGAAGGAGCTCTCCATGAGCTTGTTTGTCCGTGCCCCCTTTGCTGGCTTTTAAAGGTCAGCCTCTCATTTTGTTATGAAGTGGCCACTTCAATGCAATTTTAACGTCCAGCATAATGAGGCTGGACATGAAAGGTCAAGGGGGGCCCCACTCTGGGCGCACCCCATTCCTGCAGTCAAAGCCACGCTCAGGGCTATATGTTGAATAACTTAAGTCCTTGTAGTGCGGTTTCAAGCACTTGCTTGGCTTAATCGTATTTTCACTTGTCTCAATAATGTAGCACCTGCAATATTTCTAATTCTTTGGCCTGAACGATTTAAGTTGGTTAACTTAAGAGAAGATTGCTGGCGTAATTATCTTATTGACAAAGGGTTTATTCTTGTATTTCCCTTTATGAGTGAACTTAAATTGGAGTCTTGTTCCTAACTTATAAGAAAAAAATCATCATCTTGTTCTGATATTCTTTCCTTTCTCCGCTCTTTTTTTAATTGCTTTGTGTTGAATTTAAGCTATTATGTGCACTCAGGTTTTTGGAGATGAGGAATTTCTGAAAGCAGCTGCAGATGCAGCAGAGTTAGTGTGGAACCGTGGGCTGCTCAAGCGAGTTGGGATTTGTCATGGCATTAGTGGGAATGCATATGTGTTCCTCTCCCTTTACCAACTTACAGGCAATCTTGAGTTCTTATACAGGGCTAAAGCTTTTTCTTGCTTTCTGCTCGACAGAGCCTACAAACTCATTGCAGAGGGAGAGATGCATGGAGGTGATAACCCCTACTCATTGTTTGAAGGGACTGGAGGCATGGCTTATCTTTTTCTTGACTTGATTGATCCCTCTCAGGCTAAATTTCCAGCTTATGATCTCTAAAAATATTTATACGATGGAAGGGAGCTTATGTATAAAAATTTAGTTTGCTCACAATATTCAGTTCTTGTATATATAATCTGATCAAACTTTGGTTCTAACATTGCAATCGTGTTATTTCCTAGTGGGAATCTCATGTTAAACTTTACCTCTTTAAACAAGCTGATTTTGAGTTTACCCGTGACGCTTTTAAACTTGATGCATTTTATGCTCGAGAGATGTCGGCAAAGCTTCTAAATATGATGATGATGTCTATACATCATATAACAACATCCGGAGTCATTCCTTCCTAAATTCTTATCATTATTGTGTTTCTTATTTAAGCTGCTGTTACAATGGCCTTAAACAGTGGTTACACTTCCAGATGCATATGCAATGTCGATCATGAACTTATCCAAACCTAGAGTGTTTGACATGGTTTCCACTTGGATTTGGGGTTCAAAATTTGCTTATTTTCTTTTAATGCGTGCCATGTTTGTGATGCTTTGCGCTTGTCTTTTCTGTTTGTCCCCGGACCCCTGCATTGCACTCTTAGCCATTTTTCCACCAAGTTCATGTCTGATGCCCATCGGTGTAACGTTCTAAATCCAGGTATGGAGGTAGGTTAAGCTAAGTGAATGGAGATGAGAAAATAAGCCTGTCCCAGGTTAAGCTAATTATAAGCAAATACAGATGACAAAACAAGAGCTTTTCTGAATAATTATATTTTAATCAATAAACACTTTTTCGATATCAAGATGCAGGCATGAGTGTGTCGGTGCCATCTTACTAAACTGGACGCAAACATATACCATATGCATTGTTTTTAAAGTAATCACACACAGGAGTTGAAAGAGTAATCGAAAGAGGTTATGGTGCTTATTCCCATGCAAAAATGAAATTTAGACGAACCATTAGCATATGCCATGTAGGCAATCTATTTTTCAAAGTATCGGATTTATTGTAGTAGCTCAGGATAGAGTATCCTCATCAGACACTATGCTTGTCGAGGAAGGTGATGATGAGGTGATTCACCTGCTGTGGAAGTTGTTCATGAACAAAATGGTTCCCTTCAGTTACCAATGTGATTTCTAAATCAGGTACATTCTGCTTCATGGCCCCACCCCTTATACAGTCCTCTATCCCTGGACATTTCCAGACATAGTCCTTCTCACCCATAATTAGCAGCGATGGAGCTTTGATTTTTGGGTCAGTTATACCATAGCAATAGATCAAGCATCTGCACCAAATTAAGGAATAACAAGCAAAAAAATGTCTGAATGTCAATAGTTTTGGGAGATTTTGTCGATTTTATCAAAATCAAATTAGTTCAGGTTGTTTGGTTTGATCTTGTTGGTTTCCTTTCTCACTTGTTTATAGAAATTAACAAACGAGGCCTTAACAGTGCCTACTACTTGGGTGGACTTTTCTTTACCTGTATGGAACCTGCAATGCAAATCGAAACCCAGATTTCTCATATAAGGATGCATAGATTGAGAGATCTTCCTCGGAGAACCATGGTGGAAGAGGCGTAGATGGGTCATACAAGTCCATGATTTCTTGATTCTTGGCTGCTACAGGTACCTCACTTCCCGAGAAGAGAGTGTAAATGTTCCTTATCACTGTCTTCACATCAAACCGGCCAAAGTCCGCTTCTGCCCTCCCTGGCTCCTAGTGTTATTTATATGAATTGGCAATGATACACACGTTTTTGTGTCAATATGACAGTATTCATAGTATTTTTGAGTTTAAGGATGTATTTTAGAATATTATAACTAGAGTTCATTCGAAGACTTCCATGTTTAGGTCAAAATTATTACATATACCTGCCACCTTGATACATAGAAACCTTCAGGAAGGAGATGATTCTTGAATTCAGAAGTACCAGGCACTATGAAAGGAACACCTAGTGTTATAATGCCTGTCACCCTTTCTGGGTGGACAGCTGCTAATGTGTATGTAGGCATCGCTCCGAAGTCCTTCCCAACAATAAAAGCCTGCCACGCTACTGAAGTCATTATCTTATTATTACTAGTTATTTCTAAAAGAATTATGAATGAATACAATCTAGATGGAAAGCGAGATGACAAAATGAGTCAGAAACCCAAGTTTCTTAGGTGATGACAAACTGTCCAAGTTACTAGATGTTTTCAATTTGTCTCTCAAGTCTTACCTACTCTAAGTTGGGACATATTGGCAGTCACATCTTACCCTCAATTATGGACCTCACATTTCACTGATAAGCTCACATTTGAGGTCAATTCCATCTGTGAATGTGCATTTTGTCAATAGGAATAATGCACCTCAATTGACAAAATGAAGCCTAAGTTGAATTTTAAAACAATTTTGCAGCATATGATTGTGACGTTGCTTGGAATGATTCGTTTGCTGCTAAAAAAAAAAAAAAAAAAAAAAAAAAGATATCTTCCTCTGATTTCAAGGATGGATCAAACTTTCAGAAACTCTATGGTATAGGAGAATTGGTGCGTTTGACTAGGATTGTTGTTGTTGTTTAAAGACTTGCTTACTAGTGAAATGGCGCAGTAAGCAGGTATGGATGGGTTCGAGCAGATATTCATTCATGCAGAGACACCATTACCAAGGCATATGACTCGACCACTAACAAGGAAGTTGCTCTCTCCTGTGTTCGAATCAGATATTTAAGCAGTAGTTCAGCAGGGGAAGTGAAATGAATGGCTCAATATTACCTTATTGATTCCCAGAGAGTCAAGAAGGCCAATAACATCATCAACAAGGTCTTTGAAAGTAGCATTTTCTGGCTCAGCTGGCTGTTCAGACAGTCCATAGCCCCTGAAATCTATGGATATTGCTCGGTAACCAGCGTTTGCAGCAGCAATCATCTGGTGCCTCCACGTATACCATATTTCAGGGAACCCATGCAAGAACATCACCGCCTTTTCACCTTCCAAAAACCATTCATGATCATTATCATAGAAAGCAGAAAATCAAAATTGAACGAAGTGAGACATATATAAGCATATGGGTCATACCGGTGACATTAATCTGGGCTACATGAAGCTTGAGTCCTCTTACTTCTACATGGCTGTGCTGGATCTTTTCCATTTCTTCTTAGGGATGAGAGATTCGTGAATGAAATGACTTGAGTACTATAATTCTGGTTTAACTGTAGGGGTGTTGGATATATAAATTATAAGGTAAATATCTTTAAAAATTAAATATATTGATTTGATAATTATGACATCAAATAAGATAATAATCAAATAAATAAATATAGTCCTAACAGACTTTTTCCCTCATTCTCTTATATTTATTTCAATTTTTATTATATTTTATATTTTCTATCATAGTTTCAAAGTCTTTGACTAATGCTAGGCTTGATCTGTGTGTTTTTGTTTTTTTCTGCTAAACTCTTCTACTACCTTTCCTTCTCACAAGATTTTTATATTCGTTCAATTATGTTGTCTCAAATCCATACATTTCGGATATCTTTATTAGTTGTGAATTGGATTTTGGCATTTGTTAGTACTTTAGTATTGTTTGAAGCCTCAAACTCATTTTTGGCCTTTAATTTTGGTTTATTAGTTAACCAAGGCCATATTTAGCTTAATGTCAACCTAATCTTTCAGCTTATTGTTAACTCTATGTGGATTTTGTCCCAGTATCAATACATTGTTGGTCACAACTTCATATTAGATGTTCCCGTTGTCAATCACTTCATCACTAATACCATTTTTATCATCTAATTGATGATTAATTAACTATAAAGACTAAGTTCAAATTTCAAATTCAAATTTCAAACTTCTCTATCATTCTTTCTATTTTATTTCAATTTTTAGAGCATGTTAGGGGTTGCGGTAGGAGCCTTAAAAAGTATTTAAATATTTTTAAAAGCTCTTTAATAAAAAAAATTAAGTCGTTTGGGTGTTATGTATTAAAACACTTTGAATTTCAAATAAGCTAAAAAGTACGTTTGAAGAAAAGTACGATGCTTTTTCTCGAACGTACTTTTTTGAATAATGCATAATGTAATTCAAATTTTAAAAAGATTGTCAATGGATGAAAATATCCATACAACTTTAAGATAATTATAACTTTTAAACTTTCGATAATATGATCATAATTTTTAAAAATTTAAATAATGGTCATTTCTATCTTATAAAATATTTTTTTAATTTATTTCCAAACAAACGTAATATATTTAAAAGTGCTTTAAATATATGATTATCAAACTATTTAATAGTATAACTTATTATTTAAGTTATAAGTTATAAATTTTAAAATTATAAGTTATATTTATTGCCGCAATTTCAGACGTTAACTTATTATATTTTATATTTTCTATTGAGGAATTTTTTTGTTTTCCTTTTGAAGTTATAGGGAGTAGTACTGCTAGGAAACTACTGCTTAAGTCTCACTGCTTAAGCATTATGAGTCCCGTTGGTCATACAAAAGAGGAACACAAAAGTTTATTTTGGTGTGACTTGATGGATGATGGAAAAGGTGCTCTTGCAGATAAGACAGAGTGAAAATATGTGAGTAATTAATAAATAAAATGAGCATTAATGGAGGGAGGGAATCTTGTTATCTAGATACAGGAATGATCATAATTTAGCCCAGCAGGTTTGATTTTGAAACATTCGCTTGATTCTGATAGCTAGGCATCCTCCATATATTTCCTTGCATGAAGATGAAGGGCACCTCAATTTGTAGAAATGCTACTTAGGGTTACATTGTAGAAATAAAGCCCAAAAATCAAATTCCTAGAAGCTAAGAAGACCTTATAAATAGAATTACAAAAGTCTCTGGAAAAATAAGAAACACCAATAGCATTAGGAAGGAATAACTGCACAATCTTAAAAAAAAAAAAGGATGAATTGTATGCTTAGGGAGTTGTAATATAGATGAGAAACTAACTAACTATATGTCTTAGAACACCATAGGCAGCAAGACTATAAGCTAGATCATTATATAAATGTTTAATATTCAAGGGAAAGTTTTTGAATCGAAGAACATCATTCTAAATATTAGAGTAAAGCCATAAGGAAGGAAATCATTGTTAAATTAATTAACCATGATGAGAGAATCAATCTCAACAATAACATAAAAACTACACAATTTATAGCATAGAGTTAAACTAATTTGTAAAGTGGATAATTCTACAAAAGTGTTGACATCCATATCCAAGAAATAAGAACAACCAGAAATGGCTGAGCAATTAGAAGAACTTAAAATACCTCTACAACCTAACCGAGGTTTCTTTAGAATTGCCGTTAGGGCTGTAAATGAACCGGCCTGTACAATTGCTCGCCTGATACTTGCTAAGCTAAACTCGAACATAGCTCAACTTGTGAAAATAAAAACTTGATCGTGAAAGCAGTAACCCTCTCTGTCAATAATAAATAACACATACTCGATTAAACTTGACTCGACTCGATTAAGGCTTGTTCATTCAACTTGACTCGACACGTTAGCTTGACTCGATTAGAGTTCGTCTATAAATCATTGAATATATATAATTTATTTCTATATATTAGTATTCTTATTCACACATACACACACATACACATATGCTTCTCGACACATTAAATTTAATCATATAAGCGTAAGTACCTTTATAATTAAATATGTAGTATGTAACCCAGTTACTTATGCTTATATATTGAATATAGTTCATAATTATATGTTAGTTAAGTAAGTACTTAAGTGATTAATTATAGTAGATATTTTATAGTATGTACAATAGTTAGTGTGTAAGAAATGGTAGTTTCATATACTACAATGTAGAAACCATATAAGATATGTATTTATAAAAATGTTATAATTTTATAATTCAATATAAACTTTATATATTAGTTGTAAAAATTTCATTAGGCATAGTATTTTTGTTTTGTAATTTGGTATTTTTAATTATTCAAAAATAAATAAAATCTATATAAGAGTATAAACAAAACTTAAATAATAACTTAACTCGGCTTGGCTCGTTAAAGAATATAGACAAAGATTGATAAATAACTCGACTCGATTTGAGTTCATGTTTGATCCGTTTGAGCTTGATTGGCTCGACGAGCTCTTAGCTCGAACTTGAATTAATTGAGTCCAGCTCAATTCGATAACCCAAAAGCTTCACTTGGTTCAAATCGATTACAACACTAATAGCCGTCAATATTAAGCTCGACAATTCCCAACAGAGGCGGATTCTACTTAATCAAGATAGGCCTTCTACTTCAAGCAGTGAGCTTAGAGTGTTAAGCACCACAATGTTGACATTAGACATTAGACATTAAAGCTTTGGGCTTTAGAAAAGGACTGAGATCTCTTAACCACTTCTTGATCTTGCTAACAATAGTGATAGCATTTGTATGGGAGTCCTCATATCTTGCTTTGTTCTATGCTATCCAAAATTTCCAAATAAGTAGAGAGGGCAGCAAGTAAGCAGCATGAGAAATTGGTCCGAACCTTTGAACAAGGACCACCAATAAATAACATTTAATGCTTTTCCAGCAACTAGAGTCTAAAAAGTTAATGTCCAAAAATAGAAGATAAATAACGCCATACTTTTTTAGCATGGGTATAATCTGAGAATTTATGATTTGCATTTTCTATATAATTTTTAGAACAACAAAAATATTTAGACACCAAAGGATCGAGTCTCACATTTATGAATCTTATTAGCACGAGGGATTGCATTGTGCCCACAATTTCCAAACGAAGACTAAAACCTTTGTAGGGATGGCTTGATTCCAAACAAAGCTCAAAGTAGATATGGGGGAGGAATGGTCCCTATAAAAATCTCAAGCGGATCTTGACGAGAACTTGCCATTTTGGGTACGCTTTCATACTCTAACATCACAAGCCAACTTAAGAATGATGGGAGATTGAGACTTACTGAATAAGAGGCAATCCACCAAAAGAAGTGAGCATTGGGGGTGTTCCAACCAGTCTAGGAGCAAATATCTTTTGGCTATAGGAGAGGAGTAGTGATATTGAATCCCTTTTGTGCTAAGGAAACATTCCCTGCCCAATTATCATATAAAAAATTTAAAGCATTCTCTGTGATGTTCTATTGTCTTCTCTGATGAATGATAGGGAGATACTGACATATAGATTTCAAGAGCTGGGATGATAAGCATTAGCACCAATAATGTCGAGAGAAGGGTATTTTTCATATACTTATTATGAAGGAAGTTAGCCCATTAGATACTGGTGCAACAATTCGCATCATAAGTTCTCTGCAGGAATTAAGAAGCATAAGAAAGCAGAGTGATAGGGAGTTGATGGTAAATATGGAAAATGGTGTGAAAATTAAAGTTGAATACATTGGAATAGTCAGACTTCTTTTGGTCTCTGGGAAAATTTTGCACCTAAAAGGCATTGATTTTGTATCTTCCATTATGAGGAATCTAATTTCCATTTCTCTTTTGGACCAATGTGGTTACACTTTTGTATTTGGAAACAGAAAGGTTACAATACATTATGATTCTATTGTGGTTGACTCTGGTTTTATGTGTGATGATATACATAAAATTGACTTTATACCCATTTTGATTAATTGTTCTTCTAGTATATCTATAGTAAATGTTGCAATTGGCTCCAAATGGAGTATAGTTGATAAAGCATCTTCCATGCAATGACACAAAATAGTTGGGTCATATTTCCAAACCTACGATGGAAATGTTGGTCAAAGATGGTGTCCTTGTTACATTTAATTTAGATTTTTCTGATTTTGACATTTGTGTTGATTGTATTAAAGGATGGCTAACTGTTAAATTGAGAAGACAAAAGATTGGTAGAAGAGAAAATATTCTCGATTTTATATACCCTGACATATGTGGTACTCTCATTACTCCTACTACCTTTGGGGAATTATAAGTAGTTCAATCACCTTTTATTGATTATCATTTTTGTTATGGTCACATTGAGTTTGTTTGTGAAAAGTCTGAATCATTGGGAGGTTTTAAAGCTTTCAAGGCTACTATTGTGCTTTAGAAAAACAAACGTATTAGAGCTATGAAATCTTATACAGGTGGGGAGTATTATAGAAGATATGATAAAATTGGACAAAATGTAGGACTATTTGTAAAGTTCCTTCAAGCATGTGGGATTGAGGCACAATATACTATGCCTGACATTCCTAGGCAAAATGAGATTGCAGAAAGAAGAGATTGTACTTTGATTGATATGGCGTGATGTTTGTTTAGTCACTTGTCCTTACCTGAGTTTTTGTAGGGAGAGGCTTTGAAAACTGCAGCATACATTTTGAACCAAGTATCCAGCAAGTTAGTCCCTAAAACTCCTTATGAGTTATGGGCAGGAAAGAAACCTAGTTTGTGTCATTTCCATATTTGGGGTTGTAAGGCAGAAGTTAGATCATTCAATCCATAGTTGAAGAAATTTGATCTTAAAACCACTACTAGGTATTTTGTGGGCTATTGTATTGGCTCAAAAGGCTTCAGGTTCTATTTTCCTTCTTGTGCAACTAGAATAATTGAGTTGGATCAAGCCATTTACTTTTAGGATAATATTCATTGTGAACATTCAATGCCACAAGATATTACATTCAAGGAGGAGCATGTTGTTGTCTTGATGCATATTATCTCACTATCTATAATTTTACCTTTGCCAATATAGCAACCCAGTCCCATTACTCAAGAACCCATTATTGACAATGAACCTAATGTCGATAAAGGGGAAACTAATAATATTTGTTCATTCGAGGAGATCACATAGGACATGTAGACTTGCAATCTCTAATAACAATATGGTTTATTTGCAAGAGCCTAAATTTAGTGTTGGAATATGTATCGATAGTCCCTAGCCTTCACACTGGGTAGAGGCTATGCATGATGAGATGAGGTCTATGTGTTAGAATGAGTTATGGGATATGGTTGAGTTACCGAATGGTTGCAAACCAATTGGTTGCAAATGGGTCTTTAAGACTAAACCACAATTCTAGAGGCCATGTAGGGAAGTAGAATGCTAGACTTGTTGCTAAAGGCTTTAGCCATAGAGAGGGCATTGACTATAATGATACATTCTCACTAGTGCCTACCAAAGACTCCTTTCAAATAATTATGGCACTTTGTAGCTCAATTTGACTTGGAGCTATATCAAACAAATGTCAAATCGACTTTTCTTAATGAACATTTGCCTGAAGAAGTGTATATGATAACGAACAAAGGGTGTGACAACTAAAGACCTCAATTTATGGGTTTAAACAAGTGTCAAAGCAATGGTGCTTGAAGTTTTACGAGATTGTTACCTCTTGTAGTTTGAAGGAAAATGTGGTTGATTAATACATATATTCGAAGGTTATTGGGAGCAAATATATCTTTCTTGTGCTTCACGTGGATGGCATATTACTCGTAGCTAATGACATTGAGCTTTTACTTGAGACTAAGTGTATGGTGTCTTCTCATTTTGATACAAAAGATCTTGGTTAGGCGTCCTATATATATATATTAGGCATACAAATTTTTTGTGATATAATGGCATTCCTGGATTATCTCAAAAGACCTACATTGATTGTGTTTTGCATATGTTTAATATGCAATCATGCTCTTCTTGAAAGGTGCCTATTGTGAAAGGTGATACACTTAGTAAGCCTCAATGTCTTTAGAATGATGTTAAGAGAATTCAGATCCTAGTAGTTTCTTATGCATCAATTGTTTGTAGTTTGATGTATGCTCAGGTAGGTACAAGATTGATATTACTTTTGATGTGGGTGTTCTTGGGAGATACCTGAGCAACTTAACTTTGAGTCACTAGAAAGCTACAAAGAAAGTATTGAGATATATTTGTAGGACACTAAAGATTATATGCTAACATATTGTTGATTTGACATTTTTGTTGTTGTTGTTGGATATTTTGATGCTAGTTATGTAGAGTGCCTAGATGATTAGAAGATCTACTTTTAGATATATTTTTATGATGGCGGGAAGAGTTGTTTCATGGAAAAGTGTCTAAAAAACACTTAAAATTTCTTCAATTATGGAGGAGGTAGAGTATGTGATTATTTGGCTACATGTTAGGCCATATGGTTGCAAAATTTTATCTAATGATCGAGAAGCCACTGGCAATATTTTGTGATAATTTTTTCTTTGTCTCGTATTTGGTTTAGACTTGCTATGATAATGGGCATATATGATTTTCAAGAATCACCAAATGCTTCGACTCGGCTGGTCGTGACAATAAATATCCTGGAAAATTCAGAAAAAGCAAAGGTAGGGGTGGCGGCGCATCTAACTACAACGGTGCCAATCCTAACCTTAAATTCATTTAACTTGTAAGACATCCTTCATGATCTTGTATTCAAATTATTATTCTTGTAACAGAACTTATTATAAATACATACATTGCCTCAATCTCATCTATGGTAAGGCAAAACAAACACTTCATCTTAGAAAAAAAAAAAAAAAAAAAGAACACACTTCATCAAACACTAGTCTTCAAACTCTCAACCAACAATCAACAGTGCTTGGATAACTTGGTTGAATCATTTCCATCTAAATGCAGGAAATCCAAGTTCATATATAATATATATATATATATATATATATAAAGTTTTAGAACCATTTTCAAGATTCAAGTAAACGCATCTTGATGACAAACTCACACGTGAAAGAGGGTTACACTGCTTATTCCCAAAGATGCACTCTAATTTCTAGGTACTAGTAAACAGTATCCTCATCGGACACTAATTATGTTTGTTGAGGAAGGTGATGATGAGCTCATTCACTTGCTTTGGAAGCTGTTCATGGACAAAATGGTTCCCTTCTGGCATGAATTTGATTTCTAAATCAGGTACAAATTGCTTAACCGTCCCACTTCTTATATAATCCTCCATTCCTGGAAATTTCAAAACATAGTCCTTCTCACCCATAATTAGCAGCGATGGAGCTTTGACTTTTGGGTCAGTTATGCCACAGTCCACTGTTAAACTCCTACACCAAATTAAGGAATAACAAGTCAAATATGTCTGAATGTCAATTTTGGGAGATGGCTATGTTGATTTCATTAAAACCAAATGTGTCTTTAAATTTCACTCTTTTATTTCAGAAAGTAAAAAAAAATACTGTTTTCTACAATCTTTCAGCTTAATATTTAGGTAATTATATATCAACACTTTTATATATGTACTTCAAAGAGAAATACAAGGGCAGAGAGCCTGTGGATTGATCATATATGATCCAGTTCTCTAAATAAAAAATTTAGATTCGAAACTCCCATCCCCTTTATAAAAAAGAAAAAAGAAAATAGAGATAAATATAAGGATGTTAGTTAGAGTTTAGTCACATGAAGGTTGAAATGAATGCTAATTTCTCAAAATAAAAAAAAAAAGTTAGAAGATGAATTTAAGCATTTTCAGCATTTCTTTTTCAAATTTCTTTGGTTTTCTTTCATTCTTATTTAATAGAAACAAACAAATTAAGCCTTAACCGGGCCTACTACTTGGGGGAACTTTTCTTTACCTGTAGGGAACCCGCAATGCAAAACGGAATCCAGATTTCTCATATAAGGATGCATAGACTGAGAGATCTTCCTCGGAGAACCATGGTGGCAGAGGAGTAGATGGGTCATACAAGTCCATGATTTCTTGACCCTCTGCTGCTATGGGAACCTCACTTCCTGAGAAGAGAAGATAGATGTTCCTTATCACTGTCTTCACATCAAAACGGCCAAAATCCGCTTCTGCCCTTCCTGGGTCCTGTTGAGATAATATGACAGCATTCATGAGATAGCTAGAGTTCACTTTGGAGACAAATCCATGTTTATGTCTAAACTATTACACATACCTGCCACCTCGTTACGTAGAAGCCTTCAGGAAGGAGGTGATTTTGGATGGCGGAAGGACCAGGTATTAAGAAAGGAACACCAAGTGTTATGACGCCTATCACCCTTTCTGGGTGGACAGCTGCCACTAGGTATGACGGCATGGATCCGAAGTCCTTTCCAACAATAAAAGCCTGCCACGAAAACACAAAAAAGTTGCGGAGATGCACGTTGCAAGTTACATTTCTAAGGTCCACATTTCATGCACGGAAATGCAATAAAGCAAACAATGGAGAAAAAGTTTCTTAGAGAAAAAGTTACATTTCTAAGTTTATTTGCTGCTACGAAAAAAAAAACAAATAAATGATATCTTCCTCTGATTTCAAGAATGGATCAAGCTTTCAGAAACTCGGTAGTTTAGGAGGATTGGTGCATTTGAATAGGATTGTTGTTGTTGTTTAATGACTTGCTTACTAGTGAAATGGCGCAGTAAGCAGGTATGGATGGGTTCGAGCAGATATTCATTCAAGCAGAGACACCATTACCAAGGCATATGACTCGACCACTAACAAGGAACTGGCTCTCCCCTGTTTTCGAATCAGATATTCAAGCAGTAGTTCAGCAGGCAAGTGAAATGAATGGCTCAATATTACCTTATTGATTCCCAGAGAGTCAAGAAGGCCAATAACATCATCAACAAGGTCTTTGAAAGTAGCATTTTCTGGCTCAGCAGGCTGTTCAGACAGTCCATAGCCCCTGAAATCTATGGATATTGCTCGGTAACCAGCGTTTGCAGCAGCAATCATCTGGTGCCTCCACGTATACCATATTTCAGGGAACCCATGCAAGAACATCACCGCCTTTTTACCTTCCAAAAACCATTCGTCATCATTATCATAGAAAGCAGAAAATCAAAATTGAACGAAGTGAGACATATATAAGCATATAATGTCATACCGGTGACATTAATCTGGGCTACATGAAGCTTGAGTCCTCTTACTTCTACATGGCTGTGCTGGATCTTTTCCATTTCTTCTTAGGGATGAGAGATTCGTGGATGAAATGACTTAAGTAAGAGTAATATAATTCGGGTTTAACTGTATGGATGTTGGACATAATTGATCCTTATTTATAGGAAAAGTACTTGGAGATTATGTATATGGTAAATATCTTTAAAAATTAAATCTATTGATTTGATAATATTATTATGACATCAAATAAGATAATAATCAAATAAACAGTCTTTCTCCCTCATTCTCTTATATTTATTTCAGTTTTTATTATATTTTATATTTTCTATCATTGTATCAAAGTTCTTGGCTAACGTCAGGCTCGATCCTATGTGTTTTTATTTTTTTTTTTGTTTTTAAAGTCTTCTGCTACCTTTTTTTCTCATAAGATTTTCATATTCATTCAATCATGTCGTCTCAAATACTTACATTTTGAATATCTTTATTAGCTGTGAGCATTTTTATTGAATTTTGGCATGTTGTTAACTTACTGTTAACTCTTTGTTGAATTTGGCCCTTTATCAATCTATTGTTGGTAACAGCTACATTCAAATTTCATGTTCAAGATTTCAAGGTCACAACTACATTCAAACTTCTCGATCATTCTCTCGTTTTTATCTCAATTTGTATCATATTTTATATTTTCTATGGAGGAATCTGTTTGTTTTTCTTTGAAGTTGACGGGAGTAGTACCAACTACTACTACTTAAGTCTCACTGCTGACGCATTATGAGTCCCGTTGGTCATACACGTGCTCAGAAGATAAACACAATAGTTATATGGGATCATTGAATTGTCCAATTTTGTAGTAATGTTGATTGTTAACAAGCGGAAGACGAAAAAAAAAAAGACATTGATGAAAGTTTCTAATTACTAGTTGAAGACTCCAAAAAAGATTGTATGGCCGGATTAATAAGAGTTCTATTACATACAATTATTTTTACATTTTTTTATATATTTTATTGATGTAATTGACCAAAATAAACAATTTAAATCAGGCTAACTAGCTTTTGGGTGCAAATGATCTAAAGAGATGACATCAAATGTGATCCAAAATGTTCTTGTTTATGCTAAATTTTATTTAGGTGTGATGTCATGGATGAACAAGAAGCTGTTCCTGCTGATAAGACAGAGTGAAAATATTTGAGTATTTAACGATAAAATGTGCATCAATGGATGGAGGGAATCTTCCTATCTAGATACAGGCTAGGAATGATCATAATTTAGCCCAGCAGGTGTGATTTTGAAGCCAAATCCGACTCAAATGTTGAGTGGGCAAATCAAACGTTTGAGCAATTTCCACGTTCATTAAGCCTAGTTTATTTTCACAATTTATTTCAATCAATTTCATCTCATCTAATTAATATTACTATTTTCTTAAATTTTTACATAAAATAAACTATACAATTCAACTTTTTTAAATATTAAAATAAAAATAATATATTTTAACAATATTTTATTTAACTTTAATTTTAACTCATCTCATCTTATTTTATCTACAATCATCTACATCTCTTATCTCGTGTGTTTCAAAAATGAGTAATGATATAAATACAAATATTTTATAATTATTTATAACTTTGTTGTAAATGGAGGATGATTATATGAAATTTTAAATTCGAATAAAAATAACTACAACATATTTAATAAACTGACATTTTCACAATGATTAGTTGTGAAATGAATTTGGTTACATCAATATGATTATTCTTGCATTCATGCTGAAAATGCCTTCAAGGTCTTACAACCAATTGGTTCCAGTTGAACAATCTTCAAATGCTCAAAATATGATTGAAACATTAACTTGATTATGATAGCTAAGCTTGACACATCTCATCCTCCATGTATTTCTTTGCATGTTGACGAAGGGTGCCTTAATTTTATTAATAATCTTTATTCATGGTGGGAGTGTTGGAAGGATTTTTTTAAGAGCTCGAGGTGCACGAAGACTGGCCTAGACCTAACATCAAGCATGTCCCTTACACCCCAGAGGGCTCGAGAGATTTGGCCCTGGTCTGCAGAGTCTCTCAGCAACCTAAATGGGACCTGCAACACACGAAGGTCGGGCATGCTTGTTTGGGTCAAGATGGGATGTTATACAGAGCGCAGGAAGCCAAATCAGAGAAAGGGAAGGAAGCACGCTAAAGAGAAAGGTCAGGACTTCAAAGTAGTAAGGGGGAATCACGCTACATTAAATGAGTTTACTAGACAATCATGGTGCATTAATGACCAAGCGTAGAAGGCCACACCACATTAATGGTAATATGGTGGAGGGAGCTCCGGGAGGACTTCCTTTCCCCCCCAGGTGGCAGGGTATGGCCTTTTGACCCCCAAGGTTGGGTATATAAGGTCCCTCGACCTTCAGGTAAAGGGATCGACCTCTCTCTTTAACCTGATTCTCCCAACTGAGCATTCTCACTCACTAAATCCTTTATTTTTCGAAATATAAAAGGATCATCACAAACTTAGGCATTGGAGGGTTACCGAGCCATCTTAGGGCCTCGCTTTCATACTCTCTCTCTTACTTCTTGTAGGCCCAAGAAAATGAAGACCCGACCATTGAGAACTTGGCCCAGGAGTGTACGATATTAGCCTCAGTCAACATGAAGCTAGGTAAATAGCCATGGAACAACTTGTTGAGCAACTCACCACGAGATTAATGTTCTTTGCGAGGAGAACCGAGCCCTCAAGGACAACAATGAAGACTCAGCACACCAGGGGGACCCAAGTGCCAGTGAGCACCAAGAGTCTTGGAGGGAAGAGGAATGTGACAATGACCAAGAGGAGAGGAAGCACATGCAAGACGATCTATGCAACCTCAAAGGAAAGTATGAGAAAATAATGAGAAAGATAGGGAGCTCATCTACGGTAGACCAATTGCTCGTTAGCATTGGTTTGCCCTATAGCGCAAAGGTAATGGTGATTCCATTATTGCCAAAATTCCAAGTCCTCGCAATGCCCCATGGAGGACTTTGAGATATTGTTTTGAAACCTTCAAAACCCACATGTTGCTACATGGGTTCCCTGGGGAGGTCGCTTGCAAAGCCTTCTCATTAACTTTAAAGGGGCCGGCAGGGACATGGTTCGGTTCTTAGGCACTCGACTTCATTGAAAATTTTGACAAGTTGGCCTGCCTATTCCTCACCCATTTCATGGCTAGCAAGAGGAGAAGGCGTCCTACTGCTTTCCTCCTCATCGTCAAGCAGGGGCAAGGTGAGAGCTTAAAGGCCTATCTGGCCAGATTTATTAAGGAGCTAATGATTGCAGAGGATCAAGATGAAAAAATCACCTTGGCAGCGCTTCTGGAGGGAGTATGGCCCCAATATGCGTTCATGGCCAAGTTGGCCAAATGGACCTTAGCGACCCTTCGGGAGTTCATTTACCAAGTCGACAACTTCATCAACACTGATGACACTCTCTACGACTTGACTGAACCAAGGCGGCAAGAGTTAGAGCAAGCCAATAAGAGGGGGAAAGCCCCGACAAAAGGCCATGCTCTAGAAAAGACTGAGCGAAAACAACGGGAGGTAAGGAAGGAAGAACCTACTGCAAGACATGCGCTAATTGGCATGACTGGTCGACATTCATTGTCTCAAGGGAGGAAAAACAATCGAGTTAGGAGGAGCGTCGCTATTGCACTTACCATCAATCGACCACCCACAACATCGAACAGTGCCGTCTGCATTGGGGGGACTGAGCAGCACCCAAGTACCCCCCAACACGATAAGGAGAGCAGCCTTGGGGGGATGCTCCCACGAGAGGAGTCTCGACAGAGGAGAGTAGAGAGCTTGAGAAGAAGAGAAGACAAACGGAAACCACTGCGCACCCCTCCGCAACAACCAAACTAGGAGGTACCTTCGACGGGGGAAATCTATACTATAGTGGGGGCCTTCGTTAGTGGAGGGGCAACCTCATCTAGGAGGAAAGCCCATGCAAGACAGGCTCAATATTGGAAAGTTTATTCAGCCTCTTATCGCCCCACTAAATACCAGAGAGGAGAACCTGCCCCCGTGATTTCCTTTGGAGAAGATGACAAGGAGGGAGTCCTCTACCCACATGACGACACGCTAGTGGTAGCCATGCAGATTGCCAACTTCACTACTAGGAGAATCCTCATTAACAATGGTAGCTAGGTGAACATTATGTTTTGGGAAGCATTTACTCTCAAGGGAATAGAATCGACCCTGCTCCTACCAGGCCCAATGCCAATCAAAGTCTTCTTCGGGGAGATAGTCTAATCGACATGGACAATCACTTTGTCTGACGTAGTAGATAGTGCTCCCTGCACCACCCCTGTCATGGTTGACTTTCTAGTAGTAAGAGCTGATTCCTCATACAACACCATCGTCAGTCGACCGATCCTCAATTAGTTGAAGGTGATCACCTCCATAAAGGGTGGAAAAAATCCGAGGAGAACAAGCCTCAGCACGAGAGTGCTACATGTAGGAGCTAAAGCCAACAGCCAGAGGAGCGCAGATATGCTCCTCTTATAAAGCTGTGACAAGCTCATGTCAGGATGTGAACTGTCCTGGCCAAAGGGGAGGGAGAGGGACACATATAAGGGAAATGAAATGCAACCTGGTTCTTCCCCTAATTTCATAAATTTAATTCCTTGCTGTATGGACTCTACTAAATAAGAAACATTAGTCTTTTTCAAGGATTCGGTGAACAAATCTTCAGCAGCAATTGTCCCCTTCAAACATCAAATCTTCACTGAACGATTACCTCCCGGCTGGGTAACAAAGGGATGGGTGTAATGCCGAAAGTTGCTTTATCCCTCCTGCGACGAAGTGCGGGTTTGTCCTCAAACATCCCAACACACCTTACCTTTCTCGTGGGCGTCGACCAACGGGAGTGGGTCCATTCAAACATACTGCCAGAACAGATTACCTCCCCTCAGGACATTAACGGATGAGATGAGCTAGAGGCCATCTTGATCCTCATGTGGGGGAGAGTGTGTCCAACCTTGAGGTTGCCTGAACATTATCCCATCCTGCCATGACGAAGAGTGGGTGCAGTACCAGCCTGGCCCTCATCCCATTTCTTGCGAGGTCAACAGATGGGAGCTGGTTTAGTCACAAACTGCCCAAATAGACTACCTCCATATGAGGGTCAACAGGCGGGACTAGCTTTAGGTTAGATCGACCTTCCCCATGGAGAAGAGCGGGTCTAGCCCTGAGGCTACCCGAACATTACCTTATCCTGTCATGGTAAAGGGATGATTACCTCCCTTGGGGGAATGAATAAGGAGAGAGCTATTGAGGTGCCGCTATCCCTCATTTGGCAAAGTGCGGGATAGTCCTAAGACTACCCGACATAACCTTAGAAGAGACCACAAAGACTTCAAATTTCCCCACATCAACTTGGCAAGGCAGGTTGGTAACTGTCAAATGAAAGCCTATATCTTGTTTCCAATTTTGCAGAGCATGCACAAAATATTTGGGTGAGTTCAAGCTTACATGCCGCTCGGCTTCTCTTGCTAAGCATGATGGTCAACGAGGCGCGCCTTGTCATACATACTACGTGACCTTTGCAAAAGTATTTGGGCAAGTTCAGGCTTACATGCAACTCGGCCCCTCTCACCAAGTGAGAAGATCAATGAGGCTCGCTCGGTCATATACACCACATTACCTCTGCAAAGGGTTTAGCACTTGGGCGAGTTCAGGCTTAGATGCCCATCGGCCCTTCTTGCCAAGCACGAGGGTCAACGAGGTGCTCCTAGTCATACATATCGTGCTACCTATGCAAAAGTACCTGGGTGAGTTCAGGCTTACGTGCCACTTAACCCCTCTTGCCAAGGGTGAGGGTCAATGAGATGCGTTCAGTCTTCCATTCCGTGTGATCTCGGCAAAAGTATTTAGGCGAGTTCAACTTTACGTGCCACTCGGCCCCTCTCGTTAAGCGCGAGGGTCAATGAGGAGTGTCCAATCATATACACCGGTCGACCTTCACAAAGGGTTTATGCATAGCACTTTGGGCAAATTTAGGCTTATATGCATGCTGCATGACCTCCGTTAGAAGTTATAAATGAACTTGGCATCATGCGCCATACCCATGGAGGAATACGGGCAAGCATGGCTCAAGTCCATAAAGGGTTTTGAACCAAATTTGGCCAAGCAATAAGCGGGTGAAGAGGTGTTCATACTCAGCGGGGTACTGCCCAACATGCAATCCCATGGCATAAGAGGTTATTTGCTAGCTAGATTAAAAAAAAAAAGGTTAAGTCTCGATGAGCAACTAACATATTACCGCCCGCAAGGGACATACAAAGAGTACGGACAAGCAAAGCGGGAAGAAGCAAGAAAGATTAATGCCATAAACAAAAGGACATTTTATTCATCAGTTTTTGAAATCCATACAAGGGGAAAGCTACAACATATCCATAGAGAAACCATGCAAAGAGAAAGAAGCCAAAAAAATCCATGCGCAGGGTCACGATGGGGTACTCTATGGTACCATCGATAGAAAAAGATGGTATAGGCAAGGTCGTCGAAGAGGCACCATCCAAGAAGTACGGGGGAGTTGGAGGACATGAATCGCCTCGAAGATGAGCTCAAAATGCAAAAGGGCAAGAAATAGGCTCAGACAACTCAAGCTCCAGAACCACGCAACCGTCGAGGACAACCAAATGGAGGAAACCGGCCTTAGTCAAAACCACGTCCACACAAGCCTGGGGCCCATATGGAAGAAACAAATAGAGATTTCACCCTTGTGGTGACCACCCAAATCAAAGATCACTGGGTAGTGGAGAGCTGGAGTAGAAGGAGACCCCTCCATGGTGCGACAAGAGCCCCTTCTTTCCCCTCCCCTGACTGAAGAGGAAGTGCCTGAACCTTGACAGGTTTAGGATGTCAGAAATACCCTTCACTCACTAGGCCTAAAGGAGGAGCCTAGCTCATTCCTGAGCATGGGTATGACTTGAGATGTAATGATGGAACATGAACTGCACAAAGAGTCTTGAGATATGGAAACCCATTGAACGGTAGACCTGTAAGGTTGGATGTGCACCATCCTTACAAAGAGCCTCATAATGACAAAGTGTGACACAGTTTTCAAAAAGACATCCTCTGAAAGCCTCAAGAGACTACCACCCGGTTGCCTCCACAAAAGTCCATAGTAGGATACAATACCAAGAGGTTGGCCTAAGGCTAGAAAACCCATCGAAGCCAGGAATAGCCAAACAGTGGCTCAGCACGAGGGGAAAGAAAGTTTGAGAGTGCTTGAAAAGCAAAAAGGGAGAGTTGAAGCTAAACAACGAAGGCAAATGGGACTATTTATAAGTAAGTAATAATAGTTTGTTCTTTGATATTATGGAAAGCATGCATATCCTAGAGCTTCATCAAATTAGATGCAATTCTTGTAAAGAACCTAGCACAAATCCCAAGGTGCACATGACGAGTGTTATTTGAAGCCATAAACGTGGGGAGACTAAAGGATACACATTAATAGTCAACTGCCCAAGATTTGCATAGATTCACTAGTGGAACATCAGATACTGAATCAATCTCTTTGGGAAACCAAAGGTCATCGTACGTCGAAGAATGTAAAAGAGAAAAATACAAAGCGCTCCTTTCTCAAAAACATAAATCTCTACGGCAAACAGATATATAGACAATGTGGAAAGGAAGCCAGAAATACAGAAGGGCAATCATGGCATAAGAAGATGTATTAACACAAAAATATACAGAAGTAAAGAGACGCGTGGTGTCCACGGTCTCTGTAAGACAAAAAAAAAATGACTAAAAGGTTACACATAACTTGGCAGAAAGAGAAGAATGATGAAAGAAAGTGACACGTAGACGGTGCCAAGAGGGATCAATCGTGGGGAACCCTTGAGTCCTCCTAAATGTGAGTGGGGTCTGCCTTAAGGGAACCTGGCTCTTGTCTAGGCTTGGCGGGGGTAACCTCGCCCTCTTCAAAGCCATCTCCTCCTAAGCCGGCACCGGCATTATCACCGGGAGGAAGGTCAGTCCTCCAGGAGAAAGGCATTCGGGATCATCACCCACCTGATCTTGCCAGCATGATTAAGGGTAGTCAGATCAGGCTTGAGTTCTCTAAAGTTAATAGCCTGCAAGTGTGCCTCCAACGCTTTGGAGCTTCCTTGAGGATTCAGGATGACATGGTTATGCATCCTTTCGAGGCCCTCAAGGTACCTATGGGTAACTGTGTAAATTTTAACTGGAAAATTAAATCGAACCAATGGAACCGGAATGGACTAGTCCCCTGCAGAACTAGTTTCTAAAATGCCAAAACCGATTGGAACCGGTCCGGTTCCACTTCCATGATTTTTAGGACTGGATTGGACCAGTTCACTATTATATATATTTAAATTATTATTTTTAAATATTATATAATATTTTTATATTATATATAATTTTTTCATATAATAATATAAATTATAATTATATATAAGATAATATTATTATAATTTATGATATAAAACTTTAATCTTAAATATAAAAATTTATTTGATCATATGCTTTAAATATAATATATATATTAATAACATTTTATGGCCTAATAAATTCTCAACATATTCCTTTTGAATCTTTGATAAATACACAATACATTAGTAATACTAATATACATTAGTATATTAATTACATTTCATTTTAATTAATTAGTATACATTAGTGTACTAATATATATTAGTACATTAATTACATTTTATGCCATAATACTAATACTATTAGTGTTAATAATTCACTTTAAGTCTATATATAAATAACTGTATAAATCATTATAGTATTAGTAGTTATATTAATACTATATCACTTAGGGGTGGGTAGCGGTGCTCCACCCCCATTACCTCGCTGCTGGTCCGCCCTCCCCCGCCTACAAGCCTACTCAAGTACGACACTTTTATATTATATTATATATAATTTTTACATATAATAATATAAATATATTTAAAAAACCCCATAGGTGACCAAAATGGTGTCGTTTTGGCACCTAAGGTTTTTTTTTTTTTTTTTTTTTTAAATTTATTTTTTTAAAACTCAGTAAACCCAAAATGGTGCCTTTTCCTAAACCCCCCTTGATCTGGACATTAACCCCCAATACCCAGTACCCACCCCCCTTGAAGAGAAGTCGTTGCCCCAGTGCCCCCTTGCCCCTGCCATGACTCCATGAGAGACTGAGTATCACCGCCCTCTGTGCCCCCTATCACCATTGTAGCTGACTCCTTGTCGTCATTTCTCACTGTCGTTGCCAAAGGTAAGTCTGAATTCTCATGTCTCTCTCTCTCTCTCTCTCTCTCTTATTTTTATATTTTTATGAAATTAAATGGAGGATGGCATTAGTGGAGATGAAGGATGGGATTGTGAATTGTGTGCTGTGGAGGATTGAATGTGCATGTGTGTTATCAGTGATGGATTCGATTGTTTAGAATCATTTTTAGGGTTTTGTGATTTATTTAGGTTATGTGTAAATTTGTTTTTATAAAATCCTTTTATAGATATAACAATTATTATTTTGTGTAGATAAATAATATGAGACAGGCTTAATGGTTGGATTTTATGGAAAGTGCAGTTTGCAACTTCTTAAAAAAATAAATAATATGACTCAATTTCTTAATTATTAATTTATTTGGGTTGAAATTAACAAGGATTCTTAATTACTATTATAAGCCTGTTTTGGAATGCATTGCACTTGGTTGGATGTTAATACTTTTTCTGTTTGCTATAATTTCAGATTTATTATTTACTTGAGTTAATGGAAATGCCGAAAGATTATAGTGCGAGCTCCCCTATTCAGGGTACCCCTACCTCTACCTCTACCCTTATCACTACCCCTACCCTTACCACTACCCCTACCACTCTACCTACCACTATGGAACCTTGCCCTGCCCTCAAGCCTAACAAAAAACCCACTTCCATAGTTTGGTCTCACTTCACCAAACTAGAGGGTGGTGATCCTAATAACCCTCAAGCCACGTGTAACCATTGCGGTAAAATTTATAAATGCCACTATAGGAAACATGGAACCTCACAATTAAAGGTGCACTTAGAATAGCAATGTAAAAATAGTCCAATTCTAAGATCTTTGCAAAAGAAGAGCCAATCTAGGCTAGAAATTGAACTTAAAAAAATGGAGGATCGGAGTAGTGGGGGTATTGAGTTGAAGGGGTACACGAAGTATAATCTTGAGGAGTGTAAGATACACCTAGCTCGTATGGTCATCATGGACGAGCTACCATTTCAAATTGTGGATGGGAAAAGGTTTCAAGCTTTTTGTCACTACTTGGAACCAAGTTTTCAACTTCCTTCTCGTCACAAGGTGGCAAAGGATGTAAAAAAACATTACCAATCTGAAAAGAGAAGTTGAGGGGTTTTTTGGTTGGTCAGTTTGTTTGCCTCACCACTAATTGTTGGACATCGGTCTAAAATTTTAATTATATGTCTTTGACTTGTCATTTTGTTGATGACAATTGGATATTGCATAAGAAAATTCTCAAATTTTGTCAAATTACTGATTACAAGGGTAAGACGATTGGGAGGGCCTTGGAGGCCGCTATAAAAGAGTTGGGGTTGACATGCATTGTGACATGCACAGTTGATAATGCCTCATCTAACGATATCCTGAGTATTTGCATGTGAGGTGTGCAGCACATTTCCTTATTGTCAATGATGGTATGAAAAATGTTCGTGACTTTATTGCTCGAGTTAAGGTTGATAGATTATTTGATGAGTTTACCATCTTATGGGGTGGTAATATTGTGGCACCTACCCTTATTCCCTCACCAGTTCCAGATGCTAGGGTTGAGAAAAAATGTAAAATGGACTGAGGTGACAGGATGGAAGGGAACCCCAAGGAGTACTATAGAGGTTAAGTTAGAGATGGATAGATACTTTGGTTTAGACCTTGAACCATATGTACGAGACTTTTATATCTTAGCTTGGTGGAAGATACATGCCCCCAAGTATCCCGTCCTTGCACCAATAGTCCGCAATATTTTGGCCATCCCTATTACTACCGTAGCATCAGAGTCAACTTTTAGCATTGGAGGGCGTGTATTGGATCTATTCCAGAGCTCATTAGATTCTACCATTGTAGAGGCTTTGATTTGCACCTCAAACTGGATCACGAGGAGTCCAATTTATTTTCTAGATGTTATTGATTATTGTTAAGTCAAAGCCAAGGAGGAAGGTGATGATGTGCCTGGATTTGGCAATTTGTCACTTGAATTCAATTTTCTTATTTTTATTTATTTATTTTCATTTAATGTTAATTTTAAATTTAACTGTTGTAGTGATACTTGGGACGGTGTCTACAGCTACCTCCGCTGCAGTATGACTTCATGTATATTAGGCTCTAGACCCACCATTGCTCATGGTTTGCACAATTAATCCCTTAATTTATAAGATAAAACTTTATATTTATAATTCTAATTCGTTTTATTTTTAACTTATTATTATTGCAGGATTTATGATTTTGAATTTAATTCTCACATAACTCAACATAGCATAGAGTCTCAGTGAACTCAACGCCACCCAAAATTGATCAAACTTTACAATATTATGATTTTGTTAATTTACAATTAGTTGTAATGTTAATGGTACAATTTGTAGTATTTATTATTTTTATGTCTTTGCAATTGTTTATTAGTTGTCTTAATTTGTAATTTGTATCATTGTAAATTTGTAATAACTCAGTGCATGCCTTAGTGATGGTCATTACTTAGTACTTAATAGACTAATAGTATTAGGTTGACCGTTGAAGTCTGAACTTGTAACTTAGTAATTAGTATTTTTATTCATATTTCTTTTTTCAGTTTTTTTAACATATAAATATAGTTGTAGTTAAATTTTTAGCCCAAAAAACAGGTATAGATTGTATTTATAGGTCATTTTGCGCCCATAAAACTGATATGGGCCAAATGGCCCAAATAATCGAAATGGGTCAAGGCCCAATTAGACAGAAGCGGGGGGTGGACAGGGGGAGTCCACCCCCGCACCCCCGTTACTGGATGGGGTACCCTACCCCCGCATGGACGGGGGTAGAGGGCGGGGACGAAAATCCTCCCCTTGTCCATGCGGGGGCGGGGTAGGGGTGTCTCTACCCCGGGGGGAGGGGGGTAGCACCTCTAATATCACTATAAGTCTATATGATAATATAATGAATCAGTGATATAGTAATACTAATACAATAATACTGTTATATAGTTATACTACAATAAAATCACTATAATAAATACAAATATGTAGTTATACTAATCAGTAATCACTATAACTTTAACTAATATTTATAATAATACTAATACTAATATAGTTATAATAAATCACTATTACTAATACTAATATATATTTATACCAATAATAATAGTCTAATAGTATTACTTATTTATACTAATCACTGATTCACTATAACTAAAAGTCTAAATCACTATAACCATTTATAGAATTAATATCACTATGACTACATCACTATGCCCATATATTATTATATAGTATCAATATCACCATTAGCATAGTAGATAGTATTTGTAATAATTTAGTATCAATGTATTATTATATAATATATAATGTAAATTCCATAATGTATAACATATAGCATTAGTATCACTATATCATTATAATATATATATATATATACACTATATGTAGTAGTAACACTATAATAGTATAATATATAGTATGTATTACTATATATTAATATATACTAATATTATATATATATATATATATATATATATATATATATATATATTTATTGCAGATTTTTTGTTTTCAGTTTTTTTAGCAGTTATATTTATAAGCTTATAGCATATTTTTTTATTTTTTATTTTTATTTCTATTTTTTTACAGCAGATGTCTTCTTTCAGTTTTTGTTTTATAGTAGTTTTTTTTTTTATTTGCATTTTTTTTTAAACCGAAAAACTAGACTAAACCAGACTGGAAACAGGTAAAACTGGAGGTATTAGTTTAATAGGGTAACCAGTGTGTAATCGGTTTTGACAAATGCAATACTAGTGCATACTGGTTCGGCCTTGAATTTTGTCAAAAACCGGACCATATCAAACCTGTTACACCCTTACCTGTGGGACCAGGCTTTGTCCAGAATTTAGAGGGCCCTTCCCAACTGTTTGCTGGATCGGGTGGCAGCCATTTGCATCTATGACAAGTCACCCCACAGATCCCAAATGACTATGTCCTAGGCAACTATCCTCTTGAGGGCTGCTCCCAACTAGGCCAACACCTCCTCATCAAGGATCCTGGCTGTGGACAGTAAGACTCTCCGGTCCTCTGCAATGGCCAACAAGGTCGAGCGCTCCTCCTCCAACATTTTGACCTATTGGGCATCAAAATCTTTAAGGCCCCTCAACTCTTCGTTCTATTCCTGGAGTAAGTCATGCGACTCCTGAAGCTTGTTCAACGACTCTTGAGCTTTCACAGCCCACTCTCTAGCTATAGCCAATTCTGCCTCCAGACAACTTCTCTCCTTTTTCTTTCCATTGGCGTAGTGGAGCATTGTCATCACCACAGACTGAAGGCCCAAGTTCTGCCTTTTAATCGCCTCTCGGCCCCTCACTTTATGTTTGGCCAACCTTTCAACCCCTACAGATTTTGAAGTTAGAAAAGAAAACTAATGAAGAAGAAAAAGGAAGAAAGTTTAGCTGAGAAAGAGAGCATAGAGCAAGAGAAAACCCATCCCTAGCTAGATATGTGTAGCTTGTCTAGCATGGCAATAAGACGCACAACCTTACCGTTTTGCACGATGCCCTAGGAAGCCTTGATTGGGAACTTGGCACGGCTAACCTAACTCATTGGGAACTCCGATCCCTAGCTAGATATGTAGATTGGTCCTGTCTGGCACCTTGCGATATCTTAGCTCCAATACAATCAAGGTGTGCATTCCCTTAAGCTACAGATATTCCCAGCACCCCTCTTCATGTTGTGAGTCAAGAGAAACTCATGGTAGTTGAGATTGGTGTGTTCAAGGTCAAACTTCAACAAAGCTTATCGCCACAAAATGCAACAACAGATCAAGATTTGCCAAGAGTTTGGGTGAAGTTGAGCAGGAGCCAACCCAAGGTGATACAGGACTTTGCGAACCAAGCAAGGAAAAGGTAGCCCTATCCCATAAGAAAACATGCTAGGAAAGAGGGCGACATGCATTGCTGCGCCATCGGCACTTATGGCCATCTCACGTAGCCTTGGGACTTCAAGAACCACCGTATCTAGGATATGGTAAGTTAGAGCCAGAATGCCAAAAGCGACTTGTGTAGCTTGGCTCCGACGAACTAGCCTTGGGACGGTGCTTAGAACTTGTGAGTTCGACAGATTTTTGTGTGGCCATTTGGATAGTAAGAATCTGGAGTAAAGAGAAGAGCAGGAAGGAATGAGGACATAGCGAAAGGAATGAGGGAGGAGTAAAAAAAGTATGGCAAAAGCTATCAGTTCTTGGCACACTACAAATGCCAAAGGGAGGGAGGATTTAAAGCCCCACAAGCATACGCGGCAACAAAGGAAAGAGTACATTTGACAGTCATCATTGTTGTAAAGATGGGACAACCACCATCGAGTGTCTGGATTATGTTATAGAGAATAGAAATGAAAGAACCAAAAGAGGACATGTGGAGCCATCAGCCTGCTAGTATTTTCACTCAGCGGCTGAGCAGAAGCAAAAGAAATTCTCATCAGTCTAATCTGATGAGAATTGACGGGGTAACAGTTAGGGGGATTTTTGCTGAGGGCTCGAGGCCCATGAAGACTGGCCCAAACCTAACATCAGGCAGGTCCCCCATACCCTAGAGGGCTCGAGAGACCTGGCCCAAGCCCGTAGGGTCTTTTAGTAACCCGAATGGGACCCGTGACCCATGAAGGTCTGGCATGCCTGTCCAGGTCAAGATGGGACATTACGTAGAGCGCGAGAAGCCAAACCAGAGGAAAGGAAGCATGCCAAAGAAAAGGGACGGGAATCCAAAGTAGCACGAGGAGATCACTCCGCATTAAATGGGTTCACCAAACAATCACGCTGCATTAATGATTAAGCCTAGAGGGCAACGACGCATTAATGGCAATATGGCGGGGGGAGCTCTGGGAGAACTTGTCTTCTCTCCAGGTCACAGGGTATGGCCTTCTGACTCCCGAGGCTGGGTATATGAGGTCCCTCGACTTTTAGGTAAAATGATTGGCTTCTCTCACTAACCCGATTCTCCCAACTGAGCATTTTGACTCACTAAATCCCCTGTTTCCTGAAACATAAAGGAGTTATTACTAACTTAGGCATCAGAGGGTTCCTGGGCCATCTTAGGGCCTCATTTTTCTACTCTCTCTCTTACTTCTCGTAAACTCAAAAAACTGAGAACCTAGCCTGAGAGCTTATGAAACACACCATAAACAAGAAGAATGCTAATTAGGGTTACATTGTAGAGCTAAGTAGACCTTATAAATAGGATTGCAAAAAGTCTATGGAATAATAAGAAAAACCAATACCATATGGAAGGAATACCTGCACAATCTAAAGAAATTGGATGAATTGTATGCTTAGGGATCTGAAAAATAGATGAGAAACTAACTATATGTCTTAGAATACCATGGGTAGCAAGACTAAGCTAGAGCCTTATATAAGTGTTTAATATTGAAGGGAAAGTTTTTGAATTGAAGAACATCATTCTAATTATTAGAGTAAAATCATATGGAAGGAAATCATTGTTAGACTAATTAAACATGATGAGAGAATCAATCTCAACAATAAGATAAAAAATCCTCAATTATCATACCTGAAATTTAAAACATTCTCTCTGATCTTCTATTGTCTTCTCTAATGAATGATACGGAGACACTAACAGATAGATTTCAAGAGCTGGGATAATTAGCACCAATAATATTGAGAGAAGGGCATTCTTCATGTACTTATTATGGAAGTAAGTTAGCCCATGGAGAGGAGGAAGTGAGAAATCTCTAAAATTTTTTGTGGTATTCATATTTTTTTTATTAATTTTTTTTTTTTTTAAAGTTACACATGTAACCCATTTTTAAACAAGGCTTTTTTGTGGGCTTGTTTACTAAAAAATATTTAGTAACATATTTTTTGGTGGGCTTTTTTTAAGTTTCATATTAACATATTTAAGTTTCATATTTCAAGTTTACTAAAAATATAATTAAAACTCTTTGAACAATATCAACAAGATGCCTTTGTTAATGGTCATTTTACATTAGTATTTACAGTAAATATTTAATTATAAAAAGGTATTAACAATAAATATAATAGGAGCCCAACAACATAATAATAATAAAAAAAAATCACAGTTTTAAAATTAAGCCATTGCATTGTCTGCCATATCAATTAATAGTGTCTAACTTATTTATAATTTATTTTTATACTTGACTTATTTCTAGTGTTTAATTATACGTTATTATACTTTAGTAAATTAGCATTATATGTTATTTACTCATTATACTAGACTTATTTAGTTATTTCTATATTAGTGTCTATTTTATTTATATGCTAGACTTATGCTACAGTGTCTAATTACATGTTATTATAAGTTAGTATTACTTGTTATTATACTAGTGTCTAACTTATTTCTAACTTAATTATATACTAGACTTTCTAATATCTAATTACATGCTATTATACTTAATAAATTAGTATTGTGTGTTATTAACTTATCATACTAGACTTAATTCAATACTAGTGTCTAACTTATTTCTATTCTTGATTATATATGGTAAAATACTATAATGTTTACATATACTAAACTATTTTTAACTTGTTTATATTATAGTATAAGTATATTACTTTATAGTAATTAGCTCATACTCATATATTATTGAATCTAACTATATAAGTTCAAGTTATATAACTATATAACTATAATACTATATATGATCAATTTATAGATAAATACACATTTTTATAACATATGTACAATATCGGAGTTAGAGGAGCATAAAGTCAGAGTTGGTCTAGTGACACCTCCAACTCTGATTTCAACTAAAAAACTCAATTTCTAAAGCAGAGGGCACCAAGATAAACAATAGAAAATTTACCCTCATTGAAGGGTGATTTTGTTGTAGAAAAAAGCAACTTTTAGGATTGATTGATTTTCTACCCGGAGACATTCTCATAAAGAGTGGTGAAGTCCATAGGATTATGAAGACTTTTCATAGAGCTATTTCTCAAAACCAAGAGGTCATCCTCAAAAAGAATGTGAGTGATAGGATTACAGCAACGAGAGACCATAGGGTGTTATTTAACTTAAGATAAAAAGAAGCAGAGATAAAGGATACCCTTGTCTAATGCATCTAATGGAGATGAAATAACCATCATGAGTGCCATTTGAAAAAAATAGAAAAAGTAGGCTTGGAAAAACAACTTCAAATTAAAGAGAAAACACCTCACTTAAAAAAAAGGTAGATCCTTGTCTAAAGCATCTACTGGAGATGAAATCACCAGAATGAGTGCCATTTGAATAAATAGAAAAATTATGCTTAGAGTAACAACTCTAAAGTAAAGAGAAAACACTTCTCCAAAAACAAAGGTTGACAGAACACAGAAAGATAGACCCATTTAACATTATCAAACAAGAAAGACTAATGAGATTGGCCCAGGGGTAGAATCCATAGGGATATTCCAAATTGCATGTTTAACTTCCTCAAGAGAGAATATTAAGCAATAAGGGATCTCAGCATCAGATACAAGGTTGGTAGGTGACTAAGCAAGGGAGTAGCATCATGAACATGCTCAACTATTAATTGATTGCGAAAATAATCAGCAACTATATCATGGATGAGTTAAGAAGATAATGTTCATTGGGGAGTCTTTTTGTACGCTACCATCTAATGAAAAGGTTTAGGTCTCATTTGGTTATACAGATGAGATGAAATAAAAAAATATGTTAATAGTAGTGAGATAATTTGTGAATAGTAGTGAAATGATTTGAGTTAACATGTTTTATGAAATTTTAGAAAATGAGAGAGAAAAACATGAATAAAAATATTTTAAAGTTAAAATATTGTTAAACTTTAAATTTTTAATATTATTTTTATTTTGAAATTTGAAAAAGTTGTAATGATTAGGTGAGAAAGTTGAAAATTTGAAATTGAAAAGTATTTGGATGTTGAGATGAGACGAGATGAGATGCGATGAGATTGTCTGTGAAGTTGAATGGTGTTTGGATGTTGGCCTTAGTGTTTCAATTGCCCTCCAACAACTAGCGGTTTCAAGATTTTTGTTTGAAAAAAAAATAAATCTCTTATTAGAGAAGCTTAACAAAATACATTTTTCTAGATTTTGAATAGAAATCAAATCAGAGTCAGGATGATTCTTGAAGAGTGATTTCAACAGCTTTGATATTGTCCTTAAAGAAGTAAGATTTAGAAAAATATTACCACAAGTAAAAAAGTTCCAAAGCACCTTTCAAACATTTCATTTTATAAACCAAAAAGATGACAAGACTGACTCTAATTTTTGAAAACTCCCCCTTCTCTCTCGCTCCCCTTCTCTCTGTTATCCCTCTAATCTCACCCAACCCAGAGTCGCGCGATCTCCCGGGGGGGGGGGGGTGGGAGCTTCCCGCTCCCCTCCCTCTCTCATTTAAGTGGTTTTTTTCTTTTTTTCTGTTTTTGGGTTTTTAGGCCAATAAGGGAGGATTACCGGTCCAAACTGTTTAGCCGCCGACTGTCAACACTCGCCCCTCTATGGTGTCGTTTAGCTACCGATCTATAAGCCCACCAAATGTGGTGCCAAATAGAGTAGGGCGTTGGCCGTACCTGCGGGACGAAGAGCCGTACCTGCTGTCACATGCCACCAAGAGGCCTTCTGCAGATGATGTTATCAGTTTGTTTGGATCCTTGAACTTTAGTTTGTCAGATTCTGATCAGCGGTTTTCCTCCCAGACGATGTTCGCCGGCTGTTTTATTCTCTATATTTCCATTATTTTCGGCATCCAGCTTTTCTGTTGTTGCACGATCTTTGCCGCTGTTGGTTTTGTGTCACCGGTGGGTGTGCTCTGTATCTCCATTTATGGAGTCATTTTTTTGTGTCTTGCCCGGTTACACTTTGTAGCAGATGTATGTGCTGTGCACGACCTTTGCTACTATATATTTTGGTTGTTTGTTGTTCTGTCTGTTTCATGTGAAGTCTACGGTGAGGTGATGAGCTGCTGAGCGGTCGCAATCTAAGGCAAAGATCTGAGAGTGGCAGTCGATGCTACGGTCGGTGTTCGTATGGCCAGCTTTTGCTGTGGAGGTTGCTGTAGTCCGTACACAAGATGGGTGCTCATGCCGTTGGGGCTCGTGATGCCGATTGCCTGTGGAGGGTGTGCCGCCGAAGCTCATGCCGTGCTTGTGGTTGGGTTGTTTTTGTTGATTTTTTGGTTTCGTGGGTTGTTTGGTTATTTATTTTTAGTATAGGTATATGCTATTGAACTGTTTGTGCATAGTAATTATCTCCGCATTCCGTCTCCTTGGAGGTTGGAGGGGTCATCGAGTCTTTGGTCATACAGAGCATTTACTCTCTCTTTTGAGAGTTGTAGAAGTTTCAAGACAATGTTCGTCACTTTTTGTGCGGATAAGCTCTTGAGCAATTGCGTTATTTGATTTATAGTCTGGTTCTCCTGATTTATAAGTCACAGGTGTAACTTCGTTTACTGAATGAATGCAATGAAGCATATTTCTATCAAAAAAGAAAAATTGAATTAACAACCTAGAAGTTCCTTGTGTTTAGTCCACATTCTTTAAGATTAGAAAGAAGAGGGACAATGTTAAAAATATTTTTATCTAGGGGCAGTTATCAGCGTGATTTTGTTCTTAAGAGAGTAACCTGGGGAAAAGTAGAGATCCAAGACCAACTAACATGAGAACGGTCAAGTTTTTTCCATGCGGATATACCCTTTTTGCTAAAAGCCCAATTATATTTTGAGCCCAGAAAATTCAGGTCATAAATGAAATTTTTATAAATGAAATCAACAAAATCAGCTTTAGCAGAAGAAGATGTGGGTAGACCCTGACTTCTCGTCATTAGGATTGTTCATCTAGGTTGGATTTTTGCTCGGCCCGGTCTGAAACCTGGATAACCGAGTTATGGTTTCGAGTTTCGTCTTGAATCAAATCTGGGCTGGAACCCGCATTATAAAATCGAACCAATACAGTCCGAATCCCATTATGAAACTTGGGTTCCAGGTTTAAATTCGAAGTTGCTATATAGATTTAATTTTTTTTGTTTGTGGTGGTTTGTTTGCCTTTTATCTGTTCAATGCTTCATATTCTTGTTGGGTTCTCAGTTGTTGTAGTGGATTTGTTTTGTTCCTTGAAGTTGCTGGCTATTTTATAGATATTGTTGTTGTTTTCAAGGCATGTAA
The DNA here is from genome assembly GCF_018687715.1 of Carya illinoinensis. Lineage (NCBI taxonomy): Eukaryota > Viridiplantae > Streptophyta > Magnoliopsida > Fagales > Juglandaceae > Carya > Carya illinoinensis. The sequence continues at coordinate 26,522,264 of NC_056754.1, read as the reverse complement.
TGAGATATAGGGTTGGGATTTCTTTAGGGTACTATTTTTGGAAATCTGTAGATTTTGTGGATATTTTTGGTTTTTTTTTTTGCATTTTATTACTTTGTTGATTTGTGTCTATTTTGATGAGAATGTTCCTTTTATATTTTGTCTGAGTAGTGTTATATGATGTTAGAAGGAAATGTATTTCTTTGGGTTTTATGGGTTAATTCATGCTTATTATCCAAAAAGATATTCAAGTTAGAATATCTTATAATTGAAGGCTACATTGAATGACTTTTAAGTTCCACAAATAAAGTTGTTTCTTGAATGTTGTGTTAAAATAATTTAATGGGTTTGGGAGAGTTGAACTTCTTCAATGATCCAAATGTTGGAACATGTAGAAAAACCTTTATCTAGAGGAGTCTCTTTTTTGTACATTTTTCATGTACATCTTTGTGTGTTCTTCTTTCATGCAAACATTGGATTCATCATGTGAAATCTGTATAAGGATTTGCAGCCCAACAGCTAATGAAATATTTTTTGAGCACTTAATTTTTTGCTCTCCCCATTGATCTCTATATCCTTAAACTTGAATGTGTGCACCAAGATTTCTTTGTTCTGCTGTCATTGGAATGTTCCATTGAATCCTTCACCATTATGGTTTTGTACTGTGATTTGGTCCTGATTTGAGAATGCATTTTGTGGATTAGAAGGTTGTTATCATTGTTAAATACTTAAATTGGACTGGGTAATTATGGTTGGAAAAACTGGATGATGGTTTTATTGTAGAGATGTTTTATGGTATAATATGCTAAAATCTATCTCTAATGGGGGTGAAATACTTGTAGATAGCAAAGAAATCTGAAACTTATAATTCATATAGGTGGGTGAGATATTTTACTCAGGCCAAAGATATCAGTCTTACTTTTTCACACAATTTATGAAAGCGTCCATTACTTGCAGCCTAGAATATTTTTATTGTATAATTTGTTGACCTTATTTCGTTTTGAATGAACATGCAAGCGTGCTATGGAAAATTGCTATAGCTTGCAAAAAGACCATAAATGTTTAATTTTCATGTGTCCTACAGTAAAACATGACCATTGGGTATGTAATTTTCAAATAATGTAATTTTGATTAAAGCAATATAGCTGTTTGATTAAAGTAATGCAGGTATTTTGTAATGTTCTTAGCAAATTAGTTCAAATGATGTAATATGCAGTAGATTGCATATGGAATGTTGCATGCATTTAGTTTTTCATTTTGATATATTTTTATATAGGCATTTATATATATATAAAAAAATTATAGGGTTGTTAACATCATTATTTAATAAAAAATTTGTAATAAAATAAAGGCTTTTAGAAAAAAAAAAAGGCTTTCCAATATTATTTTTAAAACAAAAAAAATTTAATAACATTTAGAATTTTGTTTTTTTTAAAAAAAAAAGATGGGCGGAATCCAGGTTTCAACTTGGGTCTGACCCAGGATAACCCGGTCTGACTTCCGATTCGGATTTGAAATTTGAATTCTGGTCTGGGTATACTCGATTTTTCAGGTTGGAACCCAGTTGAACAGCCCTACTCGTCATATAAGTTAATGATGTTGAAATAAACAACAAAAATCCTAGCGATCTCAAATAAGACAGAACCACACAAAGATTTTCTAAGAACACTTGGCACAAATAATAGAGATAACAATATTATTATAATCCAAATTTAAGGAAAAAGTAAAATGTTGCTCTAAAGATGATATAACAGAAATGACTAAATCATCCTTGGCACAAATCCAAACCTTACCTTCATCATCCTCGTTGGAAAAAATTAGGGACAATCCCAAATTTTTCTCAATGTTAAAAGCTTTAGCAAAAGGAATCATAAGTTATAAACAACCAACAATAGGCAATTTATAAAACTTCACTAAGTTCATTAAATGAAGCACGATACCTTTGTTGGAAAGACCTCTCACATTCCAAACCATGATAGAGTTTATCATCATATGATTTGAGATTTGGTATTGAGAATTATCCCAGTAACATGAGTGAGCCTTTTACCTTTGTTCTTAGCAAAACTTGCCACATTCAGAAACTGAGAGCTTTGCTTTGATGAATGCTTCTCTTATCCTAATAAAGCTATGGTAGAATCAAGATCCCAATTACTAGCAAGCATAGAAAAGGAATTGAAAATTAGATGTAAAATGACGTCTTTTTACATATGATAGTTTTAAACTAAGTTAAGCAAGCGACGTCATTCCATCATTCCATTTCAAGTGGAATGACACAATTTTGTCTACATCAGAGGTCCAAAATGCAAGACCCCATTTCTCCCTCTCACTCTTTTGTGGAGCTTATCTCTCCTCTCTGTTTCTCTCTGCCTGTCAGCCATGCCACGCTTTCTTGCCATTGTCGTGATGCTGTCGCGAGCCCAACCACACAGTAGACTACTTCCCTTCAGTCGTTGTGACACTGTAAGTATATTTTGGCCTCCTAACTTTATTTGTTTTTCTTGTTTGATTTGTGGATTTTTCAATTTACAGTTCCAAAATTTTGGAGATCTCTATATTATTGCTGCCGTGGCTTCACTGTAAAATTAATTGAATTATCTAATTCATGTTGTTTGAGGGCTACCTAATTTTGTAGTCCTATTGTGAAATTTCGATTTTTAGGGTCTGAAGATTTTTAGGATTTTTCTCCGAATTGGGGGATTTTATTATTATTGAGTTCATTTTGTTTGAGAGCTACCTAGTTTTATATTAGTATTGTGGAATTTCACATTTTAGCCTTTGAATTGGGAGATTTCAATTTCCAAAGACTTGGTTTGACTGTGACTCGACCTTGACTCGAGTGAACTTCAGACAGATTGTTCGCTCAATGTGCGATCGACACTCCGTTCGAGCGAAATTAATTGAAAACGTTTTTGTCTTTCCACAATAAATATGCGTGATTAGAATTTTATTTAAAACCACACACATATGGTTTACAACACATATTTTTAATATTTTTTCTTTTTGAAACCATTCACATGGTTTAAACACATACTTTTTTGGAAATGCATGTTTTTTCTTTTCAAAACCATCTATCTGTTAACAAAAGAAGAATCCCAATAGATTGTTTTGAAAAGAGTGATTTGGCTAGATTATGTAAAATAATGTTAATGTGTTTCCAATGTCTAGATTTTGTAAAATGATCTGGCTATATATGCAGTACAAATGTCTTTTCTTCTTTGTTGCTTGCTTTTTAATTTTTTTTTCTTTTTCTTTTCATAGAATTTCTTTATTGGTTGTTTTTTTTTTTTTTAAGCACTATTGATATGGATGTGGATGCTACACCTACTTGGGATGACTGTCTACAAGAGGATGTTATGGTTCCTACACCGACAAGTACTTCCACCTTTAGACACATACTTGGAGTAGTTATTTCTTGTACAAGTAGTCAAGTATCTATAGATATAGAAGATGAGGATATTCCTAATGAGGAAGAGTTGGATATTGATGTAGGTCTACTACCAAGACCTAATAAAAAAAGGTCATGGACATAGAAAATTTTCACTAAAGTCCCCGGTGATCGTGATAACATGTAAGCAAGATGCCACCCTTGTGGACAACTTTGTAGTTATCATTAGAAGAAGTAAGGCACTTCTGTCTTAACAACACATTTTATGGGCTGTTAGCTGTATATGATACACAAGGGGTTGGTGGCCAATGATCAGATGAAACTTAGTCATGAAATTTCTTCAGCCACTAATGGTATGCAGAGTAAGAAAATGTTGAGGGATTTACTTATGAAAATAGTCATTTCAAATGAGATGCCTACTCTCACCATTGAGGGAAAAAGCTTTCATAGATTTGTGCGGTGTTTTAAGCCTGGATTCCCATTCCTTCACGGTATACTGTAAAGCGATATTGTTTGAAAAGGCATGCCAAGAAGAAGTCTGGGATGAAGGAGATGTTTATTACTATTGGACAGAGAGTGTCATTTACAACTAATACATGAATGTGTATATAGAATCTCAGCTATATGTGTATCGCAACCCACTTCTTTGATGGTGATGTACTTTGAATAAGCAAATTATTGGGTTTAAACAAAGATCATAAGAGTTCATCCATTGGAAGTGAGATGTACGACTCTGTAAAGGATTGCAGAATTGCAAAATACTTTGTATCACCATTGACAATGCTAGTGCCAACGAGTTTATCCATATTTGATGCTATGCTCTAATAATGAACCTCATAGTTGATAAGTGGTTGAAGAAGGTTGATGATTCAATTACCAAAGTCCGCAACCTTTGAGGTACGTGAAGGCTTTTCCCAAAAGGCTTGACCAGTTTAAGGCTATAGACGAACAACTTGAGTTCCCATCTTTTAGTTTATTGAACTTGGACGTTCCCACTCAATAGAAATCCACATACATGATATTTGGTGTAGTGCAAAAGTAGCAAAGAGCGTTCGAGAGCATGGAGGTAGAGGATAAGGGCCTGCGATATGGCTTTGCTGGAGCCAAATAAGGAGGAGAATGAGGCTTGGTACCCCAGACATGGTTGATTAGGTGAATGTGAGGTACTTAGTTCAATTTTTGAAGTTATTTTACGACATAACTGTGCGTATATCTTGTTCCAAATATTGTACTGTGAACATGTACTTCGAGGAGCTCTCAGGGGTTTATGACCACTTGCAATAGAGCTATCTTAACATTATCGGGTTATTAAATGGTATGGCTATGAGGATGAAATCAAGATATAATAAATATTGAAAAATGTTGATAAGATAAATAGATTATTATTTGTGACTACGATTCTTGACCCTTGATATAAATTGGTTATTATAGAATTTTAGATTAGGGACGTTGATTACGCCTAAAGAATAATCCGGTAGTTGTAGCACAGTTTTGGGGTGTTGATTCCATAGGGAGACAAATTAAAAGAATAGCAAGAGGGACAAAGAAACTAAAGAAAAATATTAAATAAGTAATAGAGAACAAAGATTGATTTTTAATGTAAACTAAAGTGAAGCAAAGTGATTAACGGAAAAAGTACTCAAATTTGACGAACAGTAGAGCGTCAGGAATCCCTTACCCAAATCTGGTATTTTAATTATTCTTAATTCATTGGATAACTCAATTAGGAACTCAATTTACAAAATTTCCAATCGGAAGATATAGATTTATAAACCAAAATTAAATCAAATTTAACCTTTTGAAAAATCATTCAGCACTTTTAAAATACTTAAATTACTATCCCTATTGAGAAAATCTAACGATGACAATATACTCAGGGAGCGATATTGCAGCAAAAAACTAAATTAATATAGATAAATAATTGATCCAAACATAATAAAAAAACTAATCCATTTAATAGAAAAAGCATGATTGGATCCATAAACATAATAAATTATATGATTATTCGGAGAAGAAAACATCAACGATGAATTGAAAATGATAAAACAAAAGAGTTTTAACAATTGAAAATAAAATACATGAATTAAAAATAAATTAGAAATACCATCTAATGTGCAAGTTAATCCTTAACCCTACTTGAAAATTTAGTTACCCATAAATATACTGGACAATAAAAATTTTCAGGGAAAACTGAAGCGAACTTTGGGTATGGAAGTGATTTTCTCCTCTCTTTAGATCTGCCTCTTGTACCTCTCCTCCTCCTCTATTTCATGCTAACGATATGCTTATATATGATAGGAAAGAAACCCTAATGTCCTCTTAATTTTAACATAAAAAAATCGTCTAAATTTTAGAACTTATCTTGGCAGCCATGTATACCCTTCAGGAGTTTAAATTTGGAAATACTTATTAGGGATAAAGTTATAGCCCTTTAAGATAGTTTTCTAATGCATCAATAATTGCATAAATCCAATATATGAGTAAAAGGATATAGTCAAAAGACTAAAGCATGTCTAGATTGTCTCCTAGCGAATTTCGGATTTGGACTTCTTGTGGTTTCATTTTATGATTTTTTTTTCTTTTTCTTTTCTTTCAAATTGCTCTCAAACCCCATGGATGTCCTCCTTTGAATTTAACTGGATTTGACTTGCTCTTTTATAAACTCTAAAATTAGACATAAAAAACTGCTTAGGAGTATCCCAACGTAGATAGAAATTTAAAATAAGAATACACCTTAATTCTTATAATTTTTATTCACATTTTAGCATTTTAGTCCAATAATAGAGTATTTAGAGTGCACTTTTGCACACTCATCAGACGTCCTCGGTAATAAGAAGGTTGATCAGTTTATTAGAATGCTGAAGAATGATATTGATGACTTATGTAGCCATTACAACAACATTGGTTAGTCTTCAAGCCGAGGTGGTAGCTCCTCACGATTGACCAACTCGACATCTTTCTTAAATGACACACAATTGTTTTGATGCCAAGGTATCATCAAATCCAAGCATCAAGGAATATTATGCAATGTAACTTTATACTTTTAGCTTTCATTTTTAAATGATTAACTACCTACTTTTAATGTTTAATTTATTTAAGTTATAATTTTTATTTTTTTCTAGACTGAACTGTGAACTCTAGACTATCCGATATATCCTTAACTTTCATATGAGGTACTTTATTGTTAGTATATTTAATTTTGGTAAGTAGTATAATGTCTAACTTTTTTCAATTTCCGGTCCTTCTCTGTCTCTCTCTCCCGCGAGTCTGAGGTAGAGTAAGGTTTTAGTCCCCATGCTCGGGCAAGGTGGTTTGGTCTTCCCCGTTGGGAGTATTGTCCATTATCCCTATCTTTCTAAACTCTTTGAATCTGTAATATGGAGGAGGAGGATCTCGCCAAAAGGTGGGAGAGACTGAACTTGTATTCGGCTGAAAGTGAAGTCTTCAAGGTCCATTCTGCTAGATCATCAGAGGGTGCCTCACTTAGCAAACATTGCATTGTTGGAGGGGTGTTGACCAAAAAAGAAATAAATAGTGAAGCTTTCAGAGTCACCATGTCGTAAATATGGAGATTGGAGGGATGGGTGAAGTTCAAAGAATTAGGGGATTTTAAATTCTTAATCGAATTTCAGTTTCTTGGTGATAAAGAAAAAGTTTTAGGGGGACGGCCATGGTTTTTTGATAGAAACCTTGTGTCATTTCTAGAATTTGATGTAGATGTTCTCTTAAATGACATTCTTTTCTGATTTGAACCCTTCTGGATTCAACTTCACAGTCTTCCTTGGGGAGCAATGATAGATGAAGTTGGTAGGCAGTTGGGCTCCTCAGTTGGCCATGTCATTAGAGTCGATGCAGACTCTGATGGGGTGGCATGGGGGAAATGTATGAGGATACGAGTTGCAGTAGACTTACACAAACCCCTTCTACGTGGTAAATGGATGGAGCTGAATAATTTAAAACACTGGATCGCCATAAAATATGAAAGGCTACAGTCATTCTGTTTTCATTGTGGCATTTTAGCTCACAAAGGTAAAAGATGTACTCAACAGAGGGGGCCTATATCTGGCGATGATCCTAAGGTTCTGCAATTTGGCCCTTGGATTCGGGCTCAACCAATGAACTCTAAGATCTTTGATGGCAGGTAGTATGGGGGCAAGTCTGGTGATCCGAATCAACAGCAATGGCAGCATACTGATTCTTCAAATGGGCAAGAAAGTGAAACCAAATTGAAACAGAAAGTAGGTGAGAAGGAAGTCACAAATTCTATTGGAAATAAATCTAAGGAAGGAACTGGTTTTTCAAAGCTTGGCAAGGGCTATACAGTAGAGTCCCTGATTGCACCTATGGTGGAGGCCGTTACTTCTAACAATCAACCTCCAACTGTCAAGGAGTTGGCCTCTCCTGCTGTTTTTAAAGCCTCACCTGAATCTAATAGGGACCTGGTATTTATGCCAAGCATCACGGGAGCAGTGACTAGGCAAAGAGGGGCCACCTGGAAAAGAAAGGCTAGAGAGGTAAATCATCCTATCCCTTTGGTCATAACTCCTAAAAGAAGGGGCAATAAGAGAAGGGAACTGGTCTCCCAATTAGACACGGAAAATAAAGTGAAAAAACCTAAAGGCATCCATGAATTATCAGAATTAAGTGACAATACTATCTTGGTGGAGGTTGTTGAGCAGCCCCACCATAAGCAATCATAGGCCTCAGCTGGAACTGTAGGGGGCTTGGGAACCCTCGTACAGTTTGAGAATTAAACCTCTTAGTGAGGTCAAAGTACCCCGACTTCATATTTTTAATGGAAACCAAATGTGGTAGGAAAAGGGTTGAGGAAGTGAGGAATAATCTTCAATTTGACTACAGTTTTGTGGTGGGAAGTAGAGGCCTCAGTGGGGGCTTAGCTTTTCTATGGAAAAGCAATGTGGACTTCTCTTTAGAGAACTATTCTCATAATCATATCTCAATGGTTCTCACCCAAGAGGAGATTCCCCAATAGATTTTGGTTACTGGTTTTTATGGTTTTCCAGAAACATCAAGGAGAGGGGAAAGCTGGAACCTGTTGAGGATGATCAAACCAAGGGAGGACAAACCATGGCTTTGTTTGGGAGATTTCAACGAGATAATGCATCATCATGAAAAGGTGGGGGCAGCCAGCAGACCTTACCCCCAAATGGAAGCATTCAGAATGTCTATGGACTGGTGTGGCCTGAGTGACCTTGGCTATGAAGGATCAAAATACACCTGGTGCAATAATAGAGAGGGAGATCAGTTCACTAAAGAAAGACTGGATCGTGCTATGGGTAATTTGATGTGGTCTGACCTGTTCTATGAATGCAATATCAATGTTCTTGCTGCCCAAACTTCTGACCACAGCCCATTACTGGTTAATGCTAGAAAGAGAGGTATGAGGTCTTCATGTTTTGAGACAAGAAGGAAGAAGATCTTCAGATTTGAAGCAAGCTGGAATGTACATGAAGCATGCAACAACATTATTAAATCTTCTTGGTCCTCCCAGGATACAGTTCAGGACCTAAAGATGAATTCAATCATAAGGAAACTAAACAGATGCAAGGAGTCTTTAAAGCATAGGAGCTCAAGCCTTGGGAAAAAACAGAGGGACATCCAAGGACAATTAATGCTACTTTTGAAGATGCAAGACTCAAACAAGGGCTCTAACTCAGCAGCTATAAAGGTGCTATAGAAGGAAATTGACAAATCCCTTGAGGAAGAGAACCTGAAATGGCAACAAAGAGCAAAACAGTTGTGGTTGAGAGATGGTGACAGGAATTCTAAATTCTTCCATAAATGTGCCAATCAGAGGAGGAAGAACAATGGGATTCATAAGCTAATGAGGGCTGATGGAAGTTCTACAACAGCCCTAGGAGAGATTTCTAATTTGTTTTCCCAGTACTTCCAAGGTCTTTTTACATCATCAAATCCAAGTGGTATTGAAGCATGCTTGAGCCAGGTCCACCCCCGAGTAGATAGGGAGATGAATGCCAACCTTACCAAACAGTTTTCAGCTGAAGAGGTAGAGGATGCTTTGTTCCATATGAATCCCATGGGGTCTCCTGGACCAGATGGATACCCTGCTTTGTTCTACCAATCACATTGGGAAGTGGTAGGAGATGACCTCACTGATGCTGTCTTGGAAATCTTAAATGGGAATGGTGATACTGCAGCTATTAATGATACTTTCATTGTTTTACTTCCAAAAATCAGAAACCCCCAAACTGTTCTGGATTTTAGGCCGATCTCTCTCTGCAATGTCATTTATAAGGTGGTGTCTAAAGTACTCTCGAATAGGCTTAAACTGATTCTTCTTACTATTATTGCCCCTACCCAAAGTGCTTTTATTCCTGGCAGGATGATTATGGACAATGTTATAGTGGCCTTCGAAACTCTTCATTCAATGTCAACCAAAGGCAAAGGGAAGCAAGGATATATGGCTATAAAGCTTGACATGAGCAAGGCCTACGATAGAGTGGAGTGGGATTTCTTGAGAAAGGTCATGGGTAAGATGGGTTTCAGCAATAGATAGATTAACTTGGTCATGCAATGTGTAACTACGGTATCCTATTCTCTCCTTATTAATGGTAGTTCTCATTGCAAATTTATACCAACTAGAGGAATCAGACAGGGAGATCCTCTCTCCCCCTATCTTTTCATTCTGGTGGCCGAGGTGCTTAGTAGTTTAATGAACCATGCTGAAAGTATCAAGATGATTCATGGTTTCCCTATTTGCAGGGGGAAGCTCAGCATCAATCATCTATTTTTTGCTGATGATAGCTTGATTTTCTGTAGAGCCAATGCAAGAGAGTGGTCATCTATTCATGTTTTGCTAAACCTCTATGAAGAAGCCTCGGGTCAGAAACTTAACAAGACTAAAACCTCTATCTTCTTCAGCCCCAATACAAAGCCAGCTACAAAAGAATACATTTTGAATCTTGCTGGAACCAGGGCCTCTTTAAGCTATGAAAAGTATCTGAGATTACCAGCTCTCATTGGTAGATCCAAGCATGCTGCATTCAAGGATATCATTGATAGAATCAGAGAAAAAATCAGTAACTGGAAAAACAAGTTTCTCTCTCAGGCAGGAAAGGAAATACTCCTTAAGGCTGTGATTCAAGCCCTTCCCACTTATTGCATGGGAGTCTTCAAACTGCCTAAATCCCTTTTGAATGAAGTCAACAAAATTATGCATCACTTCTGGTGTGGCCATCTACAAAATGAAAAAAGGGTGCACTGGGTATCTTGGGGTCAGATGGGAAGATCCAAAGCTGCAGGTGGCTTGGGCTTTAGAGACCTTGAGAGTTTTAATTTAGCTCTTTTGGCAAAGCAAGGGTGGAGAATTATCCAACAACCCAATTCCCTTGCTGCACAGGTCCTAAAACTGAAATATTTCCCAAGTGTTGAATTCCTTCAAGCCAAAGTGGGAAATAGGCCTTCATTTATATGGAGAAGTTTTTGTGCTGCAAAGGGACTAATAGAAAAAGGCTCCATATGGCACATTGGTGATGGTCAAAACACCAAAATATGGAAAGATAGGTGGCTGCCACAACCTACAAGCTATAGAATCCAATCACCTGTACATATTCTGCTGGAGGATGATAAAGTGGCAAGACTCATACACCACGTAACTAAGCAATGGGATAGAGGTTTGATTACAGAAGTTTTTGGCTCTGAGTTAGCAGCAGTGATCCAGAGAATTCCCATAAGCTCATCTGGTGCTATGGATAAACTAATCTGGTTGGGATCCAAAGATGGCTCTTTCACTGTTAAGAGTGCCTATCACTTTCAGAAAGAGCTTTTTGAACAGCTCAAGGGACAATCTTCTAGAGGGCAGCTGAGGCAGAGGGACTGGACTGGCTTGTGGAATCTGCAGATCCCTAATGCTACCAAATCCTTCTTGTGGCGAGCATGCTTAGAAGCTCTCCCTACAAAACTCAATCTCTTCAGGAAAAAGATTGTGGACTCTCCTATCTGTCTAATTTGTTGTGTGGAGGAGGAAACCACCACTCATGCTCTTTGAACTGCAGCTCTGCCATGGATGTTTGGAGTCAAGGTGTGACGCCCCCAAATCCCCACGCACGGACACGGAGAAATCGAGACGTCTAGATGGTGACAACCCGGGTCACCACCCTATCGATGAGTGCCAAGTGTGTGCAAAAGCAACATATGTGCACGAAGAAACACGCAGTGGATAACGAAAGTCATATAACTAAGTACCAGAATTTTTCTTAATATAAAACAAGCTGTTTAAAACATACATAAATAAAATATTACAAAAACACAAATATAGTTTTAAACCAAACTATAAAGCATAACTTCGACTCAAAACTCCGGCGGAGCCGCATCCTCGGGCTCAGCCTCCTCCTCCACGATTCCTACACCAAAATCTACGGAACCAAAAAATGGTACCGCAGGTAAGTAAAATCCAAACACCACCAAATAAAAGCATATAGAACTCAAACAATATGCATGAAGTGATGCCAATGCGCAAACCCATAAAAACATATTTTTCCACTCACGCCAAAAATCCTATTTGGCACAAAAACACATCCTTTCCAAATATCACGCCAAAAGTTACATTTGGCCTTTATCCATCTCAAATCATTATCCATTTTATCCGTATACACCATGACCTCCCCTAGGGGTCATATGCACACCCTGGCTCCAGTGCCACACCGCAGAGTACCACCACGCATGTGACACCTAACGAGCGATGCCCAGTTCCGGGCCCCACGCGTTCGTAGCCAAGCATCCTCTAGCCCTCGCCAGCGAAGGGCCACGGAGTCGGTGCGTAGAGCGATGCTTGGTTTCGCGCCCGGCGCGTTCGTAGCCAAGCATCCCCTAGCCCCCGCTCCCGTCATGGCCCAGCGACAACCCAGGGGACATCACTCAGTTTATTTCGCTCCCGAGTGACCAGAGGAGCTCTACCGAGATAATACCCCATCCCGGCTTAGGGTCGTGATACACACGCACCTGTAAGTCCACTTACGCCAATAAACAGGCTTTTCTCAATTAAACAAAAACACACGTGCATGCACCATGTAAATGCAATATCAATGCACAAAAATAATCAACCAACATATATCAATAAAACAAACAACTCCGTCCTCCATCCATCCGACCCCCGAACTTCTAGGACTCAGTCCGGAATCAACCAACCAGCAGATAAAATTATTGAATGAGCAATATATATTTAAATTTGAAAATAGGGTTTGGAAAATACTTACAGCGCTATATGGTATTTTTAGAAAGCTTGCGGTGTTGCAAACGGCGGAGAAAAAGCAATGTAACAGTGAAAATTCACTGTGGCTGTGGGTTGTAAAATATCCACTTTTGAACGGGAACAAACCAGGGCTTGGGATTAATAGGGAATGGTCTAAGGATGATTATGAAGCTATTGGAAGTGGTGGTTGGCCGTGGGTGGCGGCGAAAACGGCAGAGGGAGGCCGGATTTCCCAAAATGGAAAGCTAGCTCGTGGGAGCTGTTCCGGTGGCTATTAGGGGCCGAAAATGGGTGGGTTAGGACGGCAAGGAACCGTTAATGAAGTGGTGAAGAAATGGTAGCCGGAGGTGGAGCGACGACTGCGGATCGGGGCAAAAACCGTGGGGGCTTCAAGGACGTTTTTCGGCCAAACGGCTGGTCGGATGGGGCTGGGATTTGGTGGGGAGGTGCGCCGGAGGGAGAGGCTTCAATCGGTGGGGGCGGTGTGCCGCACGGCAGCCGGACGGTTACGGCCTGGGAGAGGAGAGAGAGAGAGAGAGAGACGGAACGCACGGGAGAGGAAGGAAGAAGAAAAAGAAAAGAAAGAAAAAAGAGAAAAAGAAAAAGAAAGAAGAAAAAGAAAAGAGAAAAAAGGAAAAAGAGATGTAGGAAAGAGATGAGGTCCAATCCTCACTCCGGGAAAACAAAACAAAACCGCCGAGAAAGAGATTAAAAACCGCAAAACGACTAAGATAAATAAAACACAACATCAAATAAATTAAAAATCAATTTTAAAACGCAATAAATTAAAATAAATAAACTAATATATTAATTAAAATAAAAACAACCCTTCAGTGAAAATACACACGAAAGCGGGTCATCACATCCTCCCCCCCTTAAAAACAAATTTCGTCCTCGAAATTTGCAAGATCAACCACCAACTTAAAACAAGCCACATAAAAACACATAAACCAGCTGTGACCAAGATTAAGATACATACCTTCATCATTCAAACAAGTACGGGTACTGCTCCCTCATGTCCGCTACTCGCTCCCAAGAGAAGTCTTGAGCTAACGGATCTCCCCAAGCCACCTTAACCAGAGGTATCGTCTTGGACCTCAACTGTTGCTCCTTCCAATCCATGATCTGCGACGGAACAACCTCATAAGTGAGATCCGGTTGCAACTGAATACCCTCTGGGTCGACGAAGCGTGGCTCTTGCTGTTCAAAGCTCTTCTTCAGGGATGATACGTGGAAGACATCATGAATATCTCCAAAATATCCTGGCAAAGCAACTCTATAGGCGACGGACCCTACCTTCTCCAGAATCTGAAAAGGGCCGACATACCTCGGATCCAACTTCCTCTTCTTACCAAAACGCTTAACACCTCTCATGGGAGAGACTTTAAGGTAAACCCAATTACCAACTTCAAAAGATAACTCTCTCCTCCTGGTATCAGCGTAACTTTTCTAGCAACTCTGAGCTGCCGCCATTTTATCTCTGATGATCCGGACTTGGCTTTACATCTCCTGAATTATTTCGGGTCCAATTATCCTACTCTCCCCGACTTCATCCCAACACAAGGGCGACCTGCACTTTCTCCCATAAAGAGTTTCATGGGGAGCCATCTGAATGGTCGCATGGAAGCTATTATTATATGCAAACTCGATGAGCGGCAAATGGTTTTCCCAACTCCCTTGAAATTCCATGACACATGCTCGAAACATGTCTTCAAGGGTCTGAATCGTGCGCTCTGATTGGCCGTCTGTCTGCAGGTGATATGCAGTACTGAACTTTAACTTAGTACCCAAAGCTGCTTGCAAACTCTTCCAGAACTGCGACGTGAACCTCGGGTCTCGATCCGACACTATACTCTTTGGTATACCGTGCAGCCGCACTATCTCCTTAACATACAAGTGGGTCAATTTACCCAAGGAATCAGTGTTATTAACAGGCAAGAAATGAGCACTCTTCGTTAACCGGTCAAAAATCACCCAAACAGAATTTTTCCCACTAAGCGTTCTCGGCAAACCCACTACAAAGTCCATCGTGATGTCATCCCATTTCCACTCAGGAATAGGGAGGGGTTGAAGCATATCTGCAGGTCTTTGATGCTCGGCCTTCACTTGACGACATGTGTGGCATTTCTCAACATATAAGGCAGTATCCTTCTTCATTCCATCCTACCAGTAATTTTTCTTCAAGTCCCAGTACATCTTTGTACTGTCGGGATGAACTGAATAAGGGGCCGCATGAGCTTCTGCCATGATCCGCTCTTTGAATTCTGAATCTTTAGGGACCACTCTGCGATCTCAGAACCGAAGTATCCCATCTTTATCCATGCTATAATGCAACGACCCTCGAGATTTTCTGACTCTTTTTCTGATATTCAGCAGCTTCAGATCCTTCCTTTGAAGAGTCTTCAATTCTTCAAAATCGGTTACCCGAATATCAAGAACTGAAGATAAAATCTCTTCTTGCTGCGAACTCTCAATAAGGAGCCTTCTCATCCCACAAAGCAACGAATCCAAATCTGACGGCTCGGCTTCATCTTCCAAGTGCGACTTTCGGCTCAAAGCATCAGCAACTATATTAGCCTTCCCCGGATGGTACTTGATCTCACACTGATAGTCACTGATTAGCTCTAGCCACCGCCTCTGCCTCATGTTCAGATTTTTCTAGGAAAACAAATGCTTCAAGCTCTTGTGATCAGTAAATACCTCGCAAGCTTCCCCATACAAGAAGTGCCGCCAGATCTTGAGAGCAAAAACAATCGCAGCCAATTCTAAATCGTGCGTCGGATAATTCTTCTCATGGTCCTTTAGCTGACGAGATGCATAGGCAACAACCCGTCCTTTCTGCATAAGGACACAACCCAAACCAAACTTAGACGCATCACTGAAGACTACAAATGGCTTATGCGGTTCTGGGAGCGCTAACACTGGTGCCGTCGTCAACCTGTTCTTTAATTCTTGGAAACTTCTCTCACACTTATCTGACCAAACAAATTCTGTATTCTTCCGAGTCAAAGCTGTGAGAGGTCCGGATAGGCGAGCAAATCCCTCCACAAATCTTCGGTAGTATCCGGTGAGCCCCAAGAAACTCCGGATCTCGCGCACTGTAGTCGGGCGCTGCCAAGACAAAATGGCTTCTACCTTACTAGGATCAACAGCCATTCCGTCACGGGAAATCACATGCCCAAGAAATCTAACTTCTTCCAACCAGAATTCACACTTACTGAGCTTGGCGTACAACTGGTGTTCTCTCAATTTCCCAAGTACCAGACGAAGATGATACACATGCTCTTTAACATCTCAGGAAGAAATCATAATATCATTGATGAATACTACCACAAAGGAATCCAGATAATGTCGAAATACTCGATTCATTAAATCCATGAAAGCAGCAGGGGCATTAGCTAACCCAAACGACATCACCTTAAATTCATAATGCCCATACCTCGACCTGAAAGCAGTTTTAGGCACATCCTTGTCTCTGATCCTCAGCTGGTAGTATCTCGACCTCAGATCAATTTTAGAGAACACGGTTGCTCCTTGAAACTGATCAAATAAATCATCTATCCGCGGGAGAGGGTATTTATTTTTGATGGTCACCTTATTCAATTCCCGATAATCTATGCACATACAGAGGGTTCCATCTTTCTTTTTAACAAACAAAACTGGTGCACCCCACGGTGAAGTACTAGAATGAATAAATCCCTTCTCTACCAGCTCTTGCAACTGAGTCTTCAACTCTTTTAATTCAGCCGGTGCCATGCGATAAGGAGCTTTAGGCACAGGAGCCGCTCCAGGTTCCAAGTCTATAACAAATTCCATTTCCCGCACAAGGGGTAGTCCGGGCAAGTCATCCACAAACACATCGGAGAATTCTTCCACAACTGGAATGTCTGCCAAAGACTTCTCCCTAGACAGCGTGGACACCATTTGAACCAAGAATGCATCCGCTCCCCATGCAATCTCTCTTCTTGCTTGAATTGCCGATATAATTATCGGCTTTTCTTTCAATTTACTCCCCGCAAATTCCAGACAATCACCATCTGGAAGCTGAAAGCTAATTATCCGACTTCTCCAATTAATACTCGCAGAATATTGGTATAGCCAATCCATCCCGAGGATGATATCAAAACCCAACAGCTTAAACACCACCAAATCAGCATCCAAGAACCTTCCCTCAAAATTTAACGAGCATCCCAAAACAACCTTGGAACACCACACCATTTCACCATCGGGTAGAGCCACTACCATAGACTTCGGCAACGGTTTCGTGACCAAATTACACACCCGAGCAAAAGCGGAAGATACAAACGACTGTGACGCACCGGAATCAAACAAAGTGCAAGCATAAAACTCATACAAATGGTCTCTTCCTGAACCAACACATTAACCCATGAAATCCAAAAAAGCAAAGGAGAAACCAAAAATACCAAAAATTAAATCCAACTTAAAATTAAATTAATCCATACCTGTAATTACTCCAGCATCATGGGTCGCTGGCGCCTCATCATCCATCTCTCCGGGTGTGACAGCATAAACCCGGGCTTGCACTGCTTGCCTTGGGTTGGTTCTTCCACCGTGTCTACCTCCACGGCTTCCTTGAACTCTGACGGGGCACTCCCGAGCAATATGTCCCACTTGGCCGCACCGGTAACACTGGAGTCCACTACTCAGCCGACACTCGCCCTCATGAGCTCTATTACATGCTCCACAAATTGGCACTCGTCCTCCCATACGAACACCTGAGGACGTTTGAAGTCGAGTTCCGGTCCGCTAAACAAATTTTTGAGGCGAACCCGAGCTGCTTACTTCACCAGAAAAACTCCGCCTCTTATGTCCTGGAGGGGAGCCCATACTCAGATTATTTTCTCGCTCCACAAGGGTGGCCACATCCACTAATTCCTGAAAGGTGGATATCTGATGGCTGACCACCATACGGCGTATATCAGGGCGTAGTCCCTCCTGAAAATGATCAGCTCGCATCTCCTCTGTGGCGATAAGGTGGGGAGCAAATCTTCCAAGTTCTATGAATCTCCGGGCGTACTGTTCCACTGTCGCAGACAAGGCCCTCCTTGTTGTGGCCAGGGACCCCCTTGTGGTGGCCAAGGTCCTCCTTGTTGTGGCCAGGGACCCCCTTGTGGCCTAATATTCTGCTGCATGAACTCTGTCATCTACCGTATTGCCTCGGCTATGGAGTCATCTCTTGAGGTATTGTCTCGTGGTTCCTGAGTAGGGCCGGATTTTCAAAAATGGAAAGCTAGCTCGTGGGAGTTGTTCCGGTGGCTATTAGGGGCCGAAAATGGGTGGGTTAGGACGTCAAGGAACCGGTGATGAAGTGGTGAAGAAATGGTGGCCGAAGGTGGAGCGACGGAGGCGGATCGGGGCAAAAACCGTGGGGGCTTCAAGGGCATTTTCCAGCCAAACGGCTGGCTGGATGGGGCTGGGATTTGGTGGGGAGGTGCGCCGGAGGGAGAGGCTTCGACCGGTGGGGGCGGTGTGCCACACGGCGGCCGGACGGCGGTGGGTCGAGGGGTTGAGCCGGTTACGGCCTGGGAGAGGAGAGAGAGAGAGAGACGGAACGCACGGGAGAGGAAGGAAGAAGAAAAAGAAAAGAAAGAAAAAAGAGAAAAAGAAAAAGAAAGAAGAAAAAGAAAAGAGAAAAAAGGAAAAAAGAAAAAATGAAAAAGAGATGTAGGAAAGAGATGAGGTCCAATCCTCACTCCGGGAAAATAAAACAAAACTGTCGAGAAAGAGATTAAAAATTGCAAAACGACTAAGATAAATAAAACACAACATCAAATAAATTAATAACCAATTTTAAAATGCAATAAATTAAAATAAATAAACTAATATATTAATTAAAATAAAAACAACCCTTCAGTGAAAATACACGCGAAAGCGGGTCATCACACAAGGCCATATTTTTTTCCAAAAAAGTTCTTTAAGGGTAGACAGCTTTAAGGAACTATTCGAGTGCCTCAGCAAGCAGTGTGCTCAACCTTTGATGGATTTGTTTTCAGTCATTACCAGGAACATATGGCTTAGAAGGAATAAACTGATTTTTGAGGGATCCTTCATGCATCCCAATCTGGTGATGAAGCAAGCCTCTCTATCTCTTGCATCTTATAAGGAGGCCTAAGGCAATAGGAAAGCTACACCTCAAGCATCTAGTACTCATACTTCTGGGTGGTCCCCTCCTTCTTCAGGTTCCATTAAAATTAATTGGGATGCTGCTGTGGATGTGTCCCAAGCTAAAGTTGGCATTGGTTTGGTGGCCCGAGACCATGAGGGCATGGTTTGAGTCACAAAACAGCTTCTTATCCCCATCATTCCTGACCCTCTCCTGGCTGAAGCTTTAGGAGCAGCTTCTTTGGCTAAGGACTTGGAGTTCAGCCCTGTCATCTTAGAAGAGGACGCTATACAGATAGTGAATGGCATTAATCAACATGTTGAGAGATGGGATAGGGTGGGCATGGTTATGTATGACACTAGTTTGTTGCTTTCCAGTTTATGCCAATGGTCTATGGCTTTTATTAGGAGAAGTGGTAATCAAATGGCTCACAACCTGGCTAAGGATTCCCTTAAGCTAGGAGAGAATTCGGTTGTTGTGGTCTCTAGACCTCCCTGTAATCGTGTATCTCCCTCTCCTTTGTTTTAATGAAATGATTGGTATTTCCCTCAAAAAAAAAAAAAAAAAACTTTTTTCAATATCCAAAACAATGTAGGATACCTAGAATTGGAGGGTGAAGGTGCTGATAATTATTTATTGTAAATTGTAACTTTTTTATTTATTCTTATACATTATTACATTAAAATTGGTTAAAGACTTTGGTGAAGTTGGTTAGGGTTGGTTGTGATTGTGGTGGACTGGTGATTATTTGGTGGTGATTGTGATTGTAATTGTGGTGGTTGGTTGACAGGTTGTAAACTTGTGATTGTAGAGGATGTGATTATGGTGGTGGTTTGGTGGTTCATTACATTTTGAATTTTTATTGTGTTTGTGATTGTGAATTTTTTTTTTCTCTTTTGTTATGTAATATATGTAATTTATTTTTTAAAATTTATTTATAGTATTTTTTAAAAAATGGAAAGCCCACTAGGCTGTTGGTGAGTTTTTTGGCCCACTGGACTGTATTTTTTTGTCCAACTCTAATTGAAACTCCAAACTCCGATCAAAGGATGGAGGTGGGCTTTTCGATTCTATTTGTAAGCTGTTGGCTTGCCATGCTTGGTTTGTGCTAACGTTAGTGGCAACTTATGATACCCCCAAACTTAATTGGGATTTTATGGAATTCGGAGTGTTGGGACATGCAATACAAGGTCACATACCTCCATTCATGACAATTAAGAATGCAATGTACCTTATATGCTTCTAACAATATGCAAGATTCATAGTGAATAACTTTTTTTTAGCAATACGAATTGCACCATAATGCTAATTCCAAAAACATAAGCTTATTTACATAAATATTCACGTATCCAAAAGTTATCCTATAAATCTATAATCAAAACATATACTAGAGACAACACTCCATAAGTACAAACATAAAATACAAACTATAGAACTAAAAACCAAGTCGCTCATCATGCAACTCAGTAATGATCTCCAAAATATAATCTAGAAACTGGAGGATCAACTCCATAAGCTCCTCAAATGTCCTCCATGGCCTACTCAAACCTCGTTCAGCTGGTTGTGGCCTGATCCCTAGTCTTCTGACACATTCAAGAAAAATAGTACTTGTGACTATCAAGCAAGATTTAAAATCTTAGCAAGTAAAACTCCTTAGCTACCAACAATTTGATTAGGCATGTATGACGGTAATATAAAATGTATGTTTTGTGGCATGAACTTGCAAATGCGTGACATGACTTGACATAAAAATTGAACATGAAATCTTGTTACTTAGAGGTCTTATCTCATGGGGTTGCTATGATATTTTTTCTTGTGGGGTTCCTATAATATATTATTTCATGGAGTTACAATGATATCTTGATCTTGTCTCATGTGGTTACTATGAGAGCTTAATCTTATCTCACAGAGTTATATCATGACATGACAATCGTGACATATGACAAATATTCATGATTTATGCTTGTAATGACATGACATGGTATGGGCATATCAAATAAATAAGCCTAAAATAATACATGGTTATATTGCATGATTTTTACCACTTTACATACATAAAAATGTTACAAGTAAGTTAGAAACTAACTTAAAAAATGTCGTGTAAACACACGCATGGCGTAAAAGAGCATAAACTGAAATGAGAGACATTATAGGGTTATAATATCTCACTTAATCCTCATAAATACAAAACTTACTAACTTAGGGACAAATTTGCAAAGTTACCTCTTTACTTTTGAGAAATTACAAATTTGGCCCTAAATATTTGGAAATTGAGAACGGACTCCAAAAATTACCAAAACTTACACTCTTTATGTAACTTTTATCCTAAGTCCAAATTGAACATAGAGTTTTTAAAAACTATACCTAAGAATGCAAACTCCTCTTGGCCGATTCACTCCTAAGCTAAAATACATGACATTGTTGTCATTTGTCCATTAACATACTAGCAAGCTTAAACTAAATTTATCAACTCTCAAAATCACATCCTTAGTTCTAAAATCATTCTAGGGTACTAAATCATGCATTAAAAAAAAAAAAACTTAAATTCATTACATGAAAATGTCAAAATATCAAGATTAGGTCAAATAAAACCAACTCTTGATGTTCTTGGTCTAATACTTTTATATAAACTCCAAGGACTCCAAAAGTCCATAATTAACGCTTCTTATATGTTTATCATTCAAATTTAAGTGATAAAATGCTTGAATAATCAACCAAAAACCATATAAAATAATATAGAACAATTGGTTTGCATGAGAACTTAGAAACCGAGCATGTGTACTTTTGGATTTGAAACAAAGTGACTAGATCCTTGCATTTTATGCAATAAATATTGAAAGGAAACAACCATATACCTCAAGTTAAAGTTATAACTTGATAAGCATCAAATCTAGCATATCCTAGCAAAACTTTTATCAAAATGAACATCAAACTTGAGAGCCTCTAGATCATGCTTAAAATCAAACTCTTGCAAGTTTATCACGATTCCAACAAATATGTAAATTATAAATCTTCAAAAAATAATTCTTAATCCATGTATCTAAGCTTGAAAATCAAGATTTGCGAAAATAATAACTATTGAATCAAGATCCTAAAGTCCAAATCACAAACTAAACCAACAACAACTCTTTTTGAACCAATTTGTTTCTACAACTTCAAAGATCATGCAAAACCATTTTATAAAAATCATGTAGACACTTCATCAAATCAAGATCCACTCAACTTCTCATCAAAATTTCACAAAACTTTCAAAATTCATCACGATCATCAAAACCGGACCTTTCCATCATCAATACCAACTTTCATCCAACACAACTCCAAGAAAAATTAACCAACTCAAACTCAAATAAACTAGACTCATTACTAAACAAAATGAAAGAGATTAAAGTTAAAGAAAATACTCACAAAATGCTAGGATCAAGAAGCAAGAAGCTACTAGAAATTCTCTCTATCTTTCTGTCAAGTTTCTCTAGGAAGAAGGATAAAAAAAGTGTTGAGTGTGAAAAGCAAATGGATGAGGTGTGCGGTATAGATGAAGGGGTTGACCTGGTGGGTGAGTGAGTGACATTTGAGGTGATTTTGTAGTAAAAAAAAGAAGAGAAAAGGATGAAGTGGGCAGCTAATTGTTTGTTACTGTTGCCGCAGAGTGGGCGAGGCTTGATGGTCCTCGTTTGAGTGGCCACAGATGGCACTATTTGATAGAAGTTGCGGTGGCATGTCAGCCATGGTATGCCTTTGTAAGAGGGGAGAAACTATTTGAAGAAACTTGGGGTAATTGGTGGTTTCAATTGGACCAAAGAGGGTTAACTGAGTGGCACACATTTAGGGTTCCATTTGGGTTTTGGTTAGGGTTTGGTTACAATTTAGTTTTTATTGGTTAAATGTAATTACCAAGATATAAGAGAGTGGATGAGGGTGTAAGAGCGTGTGCCTTTTTTTTTTTTTAGGAAGAGCCAGTAGCCACCCCACATAGCGGCCCTGTTCCAAATTTATTAATAGCGGCGAAAGAATACCATGATTACAAGCAAAACTTCTGAGAGATTACAATTAGGCAAATCAAACCCTCCCAAATGCAAACCAGCCAAAACATAAAGAAAGAAAACAATAAAATAAACCAATAAAAAACAACTCTAAACAGGCCTACATAATAAAACCAAATATAGTTAAACAAGCCTGACGAAATGTAACATCCAAACAATAGCAAATTAACGTCTAATAGCTGAAAATTCAGATTTATCAATACGAAGAATGCCCTTTAATAATCTCGGTAACTCATGTAAGTCTTCATAGTTAACATTATTGCCACTTTCTCCTACCTTAGCCAAGAAATCTGCCACTTGATTACCCTCACATAATTGATGAACAATCCAAACATTCATCCCTTGCATCTCTTTAATACACTCATACCAAAAGTCCCATAAATACCATATGGTGCACTTATCTGCTCTAAACCAGTCCACAATGATTTTAGAATCACTTTCAACAATTACATTAAAGTACGATAGCCTCTTGCAAAGTTGAATGTCATCAAACAAAGCCTTCAACTCTGCTCTATTGTTGGAGCCAATACCATAGGGACTGAAAAATGCTCATTTGAAATCACCATTAGCATATCTCAAACTACCACCACCCCTTGATGAACCCGGGTTACTTCGAGCATTTCCATCATAATTTATTTTAACCCATCCATAAGGAGGTTTGATTCACCTCACTAGCTTGCATTTTCGAATAGTTGCAACGTTGGGCAATTCCAAATTAAATTCCTTCAACAAGTGAACATCCTGAGCAGGCCAATTTTTGAGCACCTTCAATTTTGTAGTTAGGATTTTAAGCCACATTTGGACCGACCTCCATACTTGTTCTACACTAGCTTTCAACCCCTCCATTCTCACTTTACATAAACTATTCCATAGACACCACGTAATGATACATGAAAGCATACCACTTAAATTACCAGATAACGAAGCCTTCTTTGTCGCTAGCATCCATGCCGAGATTCTTGCCTTCCAAGTATAAAAAAGCAAGCATGGCACATTCAACAATTTACTTGCACGATCCCATATTTGAGCAACAATATTTTCAGTGGCTAAGAGTGTATACTTGAGTGGCTAGTTGTCTGTGGAAGTGACGTAACCAAGTGGGAAATCACATGCTCAAAACCGGCCACAAGCATTTAGGGTTTGGGGGTTTAGGGTTTCAGCTTCCTTATGGGTTTAGGGTTTCTATTTGCTTTCAATGCTTTGAGGTTTCATTTGAGTTAAAACCCTCTTTTGTTGACCAAATAGTATTTAGTTAGATGTACTAGTGAATGGTGTAAGGGAAACACTATAAATCATGATAATAACAGACTAAATGAAGGGAAAAGGAGATTAGGGTTTACATTGGGAGAGGGGGAAAGAAAGTGTTACAATGCTAACCTCCCAAGAGGTAGAGGGCATAAAGGGAAAGTATTTCATCACACAATTTATCAAGGATCTCTCTAATACCCTTTACCACATAACCATGGGAATGATGTAAAGTCTTATACAATTTGTAACTTGGTATTGCTTTATGTCCATGAACCTGGTCCAACATCTCGAATCAACCCTACATTTTTAAGAGATAAATCTTGAGAGATGGTTTGTTGGATGCTTCTAGATGATTGGTTTGATTTAAAAAAACTGTGGATGATTTATAATGTTTTATCAGTATGGGAAACAAGGAAAGTAATGTAAGAACATACCCATAACAACTACAAATTGGAGATCTGCAAGTAGGTTTATTGTGCAATAGTATTAGTAACTTTAGCTACATACTTCCATCTCAAATTCTAGTAAAATGAAAAGTAAGACAAAAGGGAGTTGCTACAATATAAAGGAAGGAAAGACAACAAAGGCTTTGAAGACTTCATTTTTAGCTAGATTTTGTTATTCTTTCTCCCGTTCTATCTAGGGTTAAAAATTGAACTGGTCAATTCAATGCCGGTGTGAAACCGAAGTCGAGTTGATGAGGATGGTATAGATCAGTTCGACAATTTGGGGTTCGGTTGGACAGATGTAAACAAAGAATATGTCATTAGTTGGACATCTTTCTCCTCATTTCCTTACTATCCAATCAATCAAAGGAAAATATGAACAAAGCAGGTCAAATATATTTCACAAGAACTCACCCACCATTTACCAACACTTACACATCCTCAAGTTTGTGCAGCTATAATCTTAATCAATAAGGAAAGTTCAAAGCATTTTAATCAATAAGGAAATGAATTCAAAGTTCAAACCTTTAAGACCCAAGATGGGATGTGTGAGAGAGAGTGACGGCCACGTCAAGGTGAGTCCTACCACAGACAGTTAGATGGAGGCCAAAGGGAGAGATGGGAGAGAGAGGAAAAATGAGGAAGACGAGAGAGGGGGACTCGAGGATAAGGCTTCAACCCTAACCCAAAGCAATGTCATTTGGTTAAACCAAACGACATTATTTTTATTATTCTTCTAACAACTTTGAATAAAAAAATGTCATTTAACTTACTTAATTTAAACGATGTCATTTTATATAAGAATAAAATAGAAAAATAGAAATATATTATATTGGTTAATTCATCGGGTTAAACACGGTTCAAATTGGATTCGAACCAACTAACGTCGGTTTCCATCATTTTGGACCACTGGTCGACCAATTCTCCACCAGTTTCAGCCAGTTCTAGCGGTTATTGTTGACTCATAATTCTATTTTTCTGAAGGTAATAGAAGACTTGAGGAACAAAGCATGCAATATCAAACATAATTTATAATGTATTTCACACCTCTATGGCATAGGCCGCAGTAACAAATTATGTAAAATCCTTTCCATTCCTTCTATTTTATGTTATTTCTTTATTTACCGAGCCTTGCATGCACAACACAACCAACATCAAAGCATAGGATGTTTAATCAACTGATAGCTATTGCGTTGGATAAATATGTCAAGAATTCTATTCCTTAATAAATATATTTATTACTAAAAGATTCATCTCCAAACATTATAATTGCATTGAAAGCAAAACAATCAAGACTGCTCAGTAGCTTAATGCAAATACAATTATCTCCAAGTTTAAGAGTTAATTAATTTAAGTGAGACTAGATGTACAGCTTACATAAGTAACAATATACTTTTGACTAAAACGACCAAAAAAAAAAAAAAGATTATTGGTTCACACTTTCATTAATGCTTGCTAATATAGATTGGACCTCTTGCGATGTAGACACTCATTTATGTTAGCTGGGTCCTGATTTGAAAACCCAAATCCTATAATTTTTAACCCAGTAATAGCTCTACTAATTATTTGTGAATTCTAATGACATGAAAACTAATATGTCTAATCCATATGATTCAAACTAATTATTCATAAGATAAGGAATTTTCAGCCAGCTTGTGAACCTCTTCCAAGTCATTCTTTCTACACATGATTCTCAACGTCTCCCAATTCAAGAAAAAAGAAAAAGAAAAATAAAAGAAAATAGATATAATGACAAGCTGTGCAAATGACAAGTGAATATAGAAGAAAATACCTTAAGGTCACGTGATATTTTTTTATTATAACACTATTACTCTTATTATATTGCGTTGAAAAACCATGCGACATGAGATTACTACTATTATTTTTATTTATGATTTGTTATTGTTAGTGTTATTGGAACTATCATAGACGTGAAATATGGCTGCTATTACTCTTATTGGCCTAACCACAAGTGTGAAATGTTGATACTAATACGTTTAATAAGTTAGTATCAATACCTTTGAGATTAGTACCGATGTTGACATCGTTACAAATTTATTATTTTGCTACCATCGATGTGAAATTTTTGAGTATTGTTACATGTACTATTATTGTTTATGCCTTAGGGGACTGTAGTTTATACTACCATTAAATACTGTTTTGTAAATTACAAGACATTATTTCTCACTACTGCATTGTTTATAAATTTCTTGCTCATTTTCAGCACATTAGTATAGATCAATGCATGTATTACTTATTATGTTGTTTAACTCATCATTATGTATTTCCACTTGAAGGTGATACTGAGGAGTTTGCCAAGTACTTGAAATAGATGGCATGAGGGCAAGATCAGAAGAGAGTAGTACAATAAGTAATAGGTGGAACCAGTGACCTTGTGAGGGTTTCATTAATGTTTAGTTTATGTGAAATAGTAATAACAATTTGTAAAATTTGTTCATGCATCCCTTGTGCTGTACCCCAACTTTGAATTAGCAACCTATGCTTTAATTTGTTCACGCGTCCCTTCAGTTTTAGTTAATTAGAATTAGGTCCCTCTGTTAACTTTTATGTCCATCAACATTAACTAGAAACACTTGGCCAAATCAGAATTTTCCATATGTCCACCACATTCTTTTAAGAATATAATTCAAAATTTTTAAAATATTAATTTTTATAGTAAAATAAAATATTGTTAGTAAATGTAAAATTTAAAAGAAATGAAGGATAGCAATTGCTGATGGTTAGGGTGGCAGCTAGCACTGGTGCAAATTGTGTTTCTTGAGGATTCTCATCTCATGGTGGAGATGGTGGAAGAATTCTTGCATTATCTTAAAAGACCTTCATTGATCGTGTTTTGCATAGTTTTAATATGTAATTATGCCCTTTTAGAAAAACACCTATTGTAAAAGGTGATACTAGCAAGTAAGTCTCAATGTCCCCAGAATGATGACGAGAGAATATTGATGCAAGCAGTTCCATATGCATCAGTTGTTTGTAGTTTGATGTATGTACAAGACCAGATATTGCTTATATTGTAGGTGTTCTTGGGAGATACCTTAGCTACTAGTTTTAAGTCATTAGAAAATTACAAAGAAAGTATTGAAGTATTTGTAGGGCACTAAAGAATAATCACTAATGATCAAGCATAATTAAGCACTAATGATTGATGATTAGGCACTAATGATTAAGCTTGAATGATTAATGATTAAAACATTCATAAACCTATTTGAATATCACAGGGATTCTTCAAGCATTCACTGTATTCGAAAATCACAATGAATCGAGATAAATATATAGATAATCAAAATATCCAATAATAAAATCTTTCAATCGATCAAACTCACAAAATAAATTTCAATGTTGATCCGAAAATAATGTTTAAATTATTAGACTTCACCTATAACCTTAGTACGAGAATTTAGCCAACCATGTTTATCACAAGTGCTATAAAAATTAAATAAATATCCTCCATTAAATAACTAAAATAAAACACAAACTTTAATACTATAAAATAACTATAGGAAAATAAAAATATAAATGCTCCCCAATCCAGCGTTCCACTTCTCACTCCCCTGTTCTCTCACAGTACAAAAGAGCCCCTGCTTTTCTTCTTCGTTTCTATAAAGCCTTTGGTGCAGCCCTGTTTTTTTTTTTTTCTCTCCAAATAGAGACGCTTCAGCAGCTCTTCGTGAACCACATGAAAAAGAAGAAGTCAAAAAAAAAAAAAAAATCTCTCCTCCTGTCCGTCCCTCTCAGCACAAGTCCAGCCCCCCGTATCTCCTCACTTTGTCAAATAAGGAGCTCAAACTCGCCCTCCTTTCGGTCTCAGTCCCCACGATGAAAGAAAACCAGCCCTTCATTCGAGTCCTCCCCCCCCCCCCCCCCCCCCAATGAATAAAAAATGAAAACTCTCACCCAAAATAGCGCCTCCTAGCAGTCCCTGTCCGAGAACTAGGAAAAATAATCCTCTCACCCTCGTTCCGCCTTCCTCTAATTTTTCATTTACCGTTCCTTTCTCTTTGGTCGTTTACATTCCTTTCCCCTTCAAAAAACCAGTCTCCTCCGAACGTCTCCTCCGGTTTTCATCAACCTCCTTTTTTCCCTTTCGTAAGCCTCTGCACATCGTCCAATTGATGTCCGTAGCTCTTTGGTTTCTCTCAACTCAGGACCCTTCCTCCTCCTCCTACAAACTTATACTCTACAACTGAACCATGCTGAAACAGCTGAACATTAGGCCAACAACGTATCCGCTAGGTCTTTGTTTTCTTTCTCTAAAAACAGAGCGTTTCAGTCTGGTTTTTCTCTATTCGAAAAGCTCCCTGGTTAGTAAGTTCCAGTCACGTAAGAAGCATTGAGAGCCAGTGAGAGAGTGGGTTCCTCCTTCCTGGAAAGCAATGAGCTCCTGGATCAAACGTAAGTCCTTTTGAGCTTTACCTAAAACTTTATTTTTTTTTCATTTCTACTCTCCGTTTTAGGGCTTTGTTTTCAACTCTAAATCCCCCTCAGCTTCCTTACTCCAAAACATTTTTTTTTACATAACCACTCTCTTTTTTGTTTCATTCTTTTTCCGTAAAACCACCTCCC
This sequence comes from Carya illinoinensis, assembly GCF_018687715.1. Classification (NCBI taxonomy): domain Eukaryota; kingdom Viridiplantae; phylum Streptophyta; class Magnoliopsida; order Fagales; family Juglandaceae; genus Carya; species Carya illinoinensis. Next base: position 26,493,226 of record NC_056754.1, on the reverse strand, counting down.
TCATGAAAATCCAAGCGTGCTTTCATCCTTTTTCTTCTGTCAATCCCGCTACGTTGTTTTTTTTTTCAATGTGCGTGCCTCCACTTGATTTCAGCCCCCTTCTATGACTTTCATGTTGCATGTGGTGTCCACCGAAAACCATTTTCTTCTTTACGTAAAACCCACTGTCAACTTGCCTTTTGTGATTTTCGTTCAAACCATAACTCAAGACCGTGTGCATCTATGAACAACCAAAGTAAAAAAGTCACCACCGAAAGTTATTTAAAAAGTTCAAAGCCATCTTCATTTTGTGTCCTTTTCAGTTGTCCAAGTCCACCGCTTTCTTCATTCTCTTTATTTATCTTATATATATTTCTTTATATTTCCTCTCAATTAGCATGCACTTTTGGTCAAAAGTTCCAACCGGATCCCATGTGAATTTTATTTAAGTTGAAAATGAGTAGATAAAAATAATACTAAAAAATAAATTAAAATGAAAAATAGATTATCAAAAATATGTTATATATGTGAGGAAATATTGTCCAATCAAATCATAGTTATAAAATTAAACATAAACATGATATGAATCAATTAAACAACTCACATTTATACTTACTAACCATTTTTTCATCTAAAACCAATAATAAAGTCACAAAACAATTAAAATACATTGGTTTTAAATATATAAAATATGCAATATTTTAGCTCAATCAACGTTCATGGTCAAGTTCAGTTTATTGAACAAGATTTCAAGTTCATATATTTCACATTCACATTATGCTCAAGCTCATGTTCATGTTACGTTCAAGTTCACGTTAATGTCAAGTCTTAAGTTCATGTTCATGCTTTGTCATGTCAAGTCAAGTATTAATTTCAAGCTCATGTCATGGCAAGTTTCAAGCTCAGTTCATGTTTTAGTTCAAGTTATGTCAGCTCATGCCATGTTATGTCAAGTTATGTTATGCTTATTATTGACTTTAATTGTGCATTCATACTTTTACTGCCATGCATGTATAATTAAACTGTGTCGAAGTTTACTATTAACTTACTGAGATTTGTAATCAAATCTCATTGTAGCAGTCTCAACTACGATTCCCCCTACATTGTAGACGATGTGTCAAGACTAGAGTAGGGAGTGAACATTGGCAGATTGTTGGAGGTTGATTAGATGCCGTAGATGCGATACGGAGCTTACAGCCTCCATATTTAATTTTTGGGACAGTATTTTAGCATCGTTAATCGAGTTACGTGAGTTACTCGATGAACTAGCCCATAGTGTATTTTGGTAATGTAATTATAGAGCCTATAGCTAGTCTCCGTTGTCTTGAGATTATAGTCTTCTGAGACTCGTACTGTAATCATGGATATTTATTTTGTTAATATGCATAAATTATGTTCTAATAATTTGGGACATTATAAGTTTGGTGTATAGTATTGCTAAAAAAGAATTATCCGCTGCGAATATTGCATAATGCTAGTTACATGTTAGGATCATTGCATCTTATATATCATAAATGGAGGCAGGTAACCATGTGTTGTATGTCCTGACGCTTCCGATGTTCATTCGATCCCAATCAGAATTTGGGGACGTCACACGCTAGGACACAAAAATACAAATTGCAAGAAATTTACACATTGGATAGATAAGAATGGTATACATATGACACTACTAGGCTTTGAATCTAATATGATTGATCTTCCCTCTAATACTTTATTCTTATATACTAGTGCAACAATTCGCATCATAAGTTCCTTTTAGGAATTTAGAAGATAGGGAGTTGGTTGTAAATACGAAAAATGGTGTAAATATTAAAGTTGAATACATTGGAATAGTTTGACTTCTTTTGGTCTTTGGGAAAATTTTGCACCTAAAAGACATTGATTTTGTATCTTCCATTATGAGGAATCTAATTTCTATTTCTCTTTTGAACCAATGTGGTTACACTTTGGTATTTGCAAATAGAATCGTCACGATACATTATAATTCTGTTGTGGTTGGCTCTGGTGTTAACCGTGTTATGCATGATGATATATATATATATATATATATAAAATTGGCTTTATACCCATTTTGATTCATTATTCTTCTAGTATATCTATCGTAAAGTGGGTCAAATCTCCAAACCTATAATGGAAAGGTTGGCCAAAGATGGTGTCCTTGTTAAATCTTAATTTACATTTTTTCTAATTTTGACATTTTTATTGGATGTATTAAAGGATAGCTAACTGCTAAATTGAGAAAAGAAAAGATTGGTAGAAGAGAATATTCTTGCTTTGATATACCGTGACATATGTGGTCTCATTACTCCTACTACCTTTGGGGAATTTTAAGTACTTCAATCACCTTTATTGATTGTCATTTTCGTTATGGTCATATTGAGTTTGTTCGTGGAAAGTCTGAATCATTGGGAGGTTATAAAGCTTTCAAGGCTATTATCATGCTTTAGAAAAATGAATATACTAGAGCTATGAGATCTGATACAAGTGGGAAGTATTATAGAAGATATGATAAAATTGGGCAAAATGCAAGACCATTTGCAAGGTTCCTTCAAGTATGTGGGATTGAGGCACAGTATACCATGCCTGACACTCGTAAGAAAAACCAGATTGCGTAAAGAAGAAATCGTACTTTGATTGATATGGCGTGATGTATGCTTAGTCACTTATCCTTACTTTAGTTTTTGTAGGGAGAGACTTTGAAAACTACAACATACATTTTGAACCAAGTATCCAACAAGTCAGTCTCTAAAACTCCTTATGAGTTATGGGCAGGAAAGAAACCTAGTTTGCATCATTTTTATATTTGGGGTTGTAAGGTAGAAGTTAGATCATACAATCCACAGCTAAAGAAACTTTATCTTCAAACCACTACTAGGTATTTTGTGGGCTATTCATGTATTGTCTCAAAAGGCTCCAGGTTCTATTTTCCTTCTTGTGCAAGTAGAATAATTGAGTCAGATCAAGATATTTACTTTTAGGATGATATTCATTGTGAACATTCAAAGCCACAAGAGATTACATTCAAGGAGGGGCCTGCTGTTGTCTTGATGCCTATTATCTTGCTATCTATAATTTTACCTTCACCAATATAGCAACCCATTCCCATTACTCAAGAACCCATTATTGACAATAAAACTAATGTCGATAAAGGGGAAACAAACAATGTTCATTTGAGGAGATCACATAGTACATGTAGATTTGTAATCTCTAATAACAATATGGTTTATTTGCAAGAGCATGAGTTTAGTGTTGGAATATCTGTTGATAGTCCTAGGCCTTCACACTAGTTAGAGGCGATGCATGATGAAACGAGGTCCATGCGTTAGAATGATTTATGGGATTTGGTTGAGTTACCAAATGGTTGCAAATGGGTCTTCAAGACCAAACAAGATTCTAAAGGCCAATTAGAGAAGTACAAGGCTAGACTCATTGCTAAATGCTTTAGCTATAGAGAGAGCATTGACTATAATGATACATTCTCACCAGTGTCTACCAAAGACTCCTTTCAGGTAATCGTGGCACATTGTAGCTTATTTACTTGAGCTATATCAAATAGATGTCAAGAAGACTTTTCTTAATGGACATTTGTATGAAGAAGTGTACATGATAAGGAAAATAGGGTGTGCTAACTAAAGACCTCAATTTATGGGTTTAAACAGACATCAAGGCAGTGGTGCTTGAAGTTTGAGATTGTTACCTCTTGTAGTTTTAAAAAGAAAACGTGGTTGATCAATACATATATCCAAAGGTTACTTGGAGTAAATATATCTTTCTTGTGCTTTACATGGATCATATATTACTCATAGCTAATGATATTGAGTTTTTACTTGAGACTAAATGTATGTTGTCTTCTCATTTTGATATGAAAGATCTTGATTATATTCTTGGATTATCTTAAAAGACCTACATTGATATGTTTTGCATATGTTTAATATGTAATCTTGCTCTTCTGGAAAAGCACCTATTGTGAAATGTGATACACTTAGTAAGCCTCAATGTCCTCAGGAGTCAAAATGATGATAAGAGAATTTAGATCCTAGTAGTTCCCGTATGCATAAATTGTTGGTAGTTTGATGTATGCTCAGGTAGGTATAATACTGGATATTACTTATGTTGTGGGTGTTCTTGGGAGATACCTAAGCAACTTAGGTTTGAGTCACTAGAAAGTTACAAAACAAGTATCCAGGTATATTTGCAGGACACTAAAAATTATATACTAACATATTGTTGATTTGACATTCTTGAAATTGTTGGATATTTCGATGTTGATTATGCAAAGTGTCTAGATGATAGAAGATCCACTTTTAGATATATTTTTATGATGGCAGGAAGAGTTGTTTTGTGGAAAAGTGTCAAACCAACAATTAACTCTTCTTCAACCATGGAGGAGGTAGGGTATGTGATTTGTTATCTGGCTACATATTAAGCCATATGGTTGCTAAATTTTATCTAATGATCGAGAAGCCGTTGGCAATATTTTGTAATAATTTTTTCTATCTCGTATTTGGTTTAGACATGCTATGATAATGGGCAGATAAGATTTTTAAGAATCACCAAATGCTTCAACTTGGCTGGTCGTAACAATTAATGTCCTGGAAAATTCAGAAAAGCAAAAGTAGGGTTGTGGCGGTGCATCTAACTACCATGGGGCCAATCCTCGCCTTAAATTCATTGAACTTGTAACATATCCTTCATGATCTTGTATTCATCAAATTATTATTCTTTTAATGGAACTTATTATAAATACATATATAGTCTCAACCTCATCTACGGTAAGGCAGAGCAAACACCTTATCAAACACTAGTCTTCAAACTCTTAACCAGCAATCAACAGTTGGATAACTTGGTTGAACCATGTCCATCTAAATGCAGGAAATCCAAGTTCATATATAATCTATATATATATATATATATAAAAAGTTTTAGAACCATTTTGAAGATTCAAGTAAACACATCTTGATGACAAACTCACATCATGTGAAAGAGGGTTACAGTGCTTATTTCCAAAGATGCACTCTAATTTCTAGATACTAGTAACAGTATCCTCATCAGACACTAAATATGTTTGTTGAGGAAGGTGATGATGAGCTCATTCACCTGCTTTGGAAGCTGTTCATGGACAAAATGATTCCCTTCTGGCATGAACTTGATTTCTAAATCAGGTACAAATTGCTTAACCGCCCCACTCCTTATATAATCCTCCATTCCTGGAAATTTCAAAACATAGTCCTTCTCACCCATAATTAGTAGCGATGGAGCTTTGACTTTTGGGTCAGTTATGCCACAGTCCACTGTTAAACTCCTGCACCAAATTAAGGAATAACAAGTCAAATATTTTTGAATGTCAGTTTAGAGAGATGGCTATGTTGATTTCATTAAAGCCCAAAAGGTTGTTTGTTTTTTATTTTTTTGTGTCTTTAAATTTCACTCTTTTATTTCGGAAATTAAAAAAAAAAATTACTCTTTCAAGCAATCTTTATCTTAATATTTAGGTATTTATGTATCAATACTTTTATATATGCTGATGACATTTTATCCGGTTCTCTAAATAGAAAACTTGAGTTTGAAACCCTAACCCCCTTTGTAAAAGAGAGAGAGAGAGAGAGAGAGAGAGAGAGAAATATGAGGATGTTAGTCAAAGTTTAGTCACATGAAGTTTGAAATGAATGCTAATTTCTCAAAAAATAATAATAATAATAATAATAAAGTTAGAAGACGAATTTAACCCATTTTCAGCCTTTGTTTTTAAAAATTTCTTTGGTTTCCTTTCATTCTTATTTAATAGAAACAAACAAAGCCTTAAATGTGCCTACTACGTGGGGGAACTTTACCTGTAGGGGACCCGCAATGCAAAACGGAATCCAGATTTCTCATATAAGGATGCATAGACTGAGAGATCTTCCTCAGAGAACCATGGTGGCAGAGGAGTAGATGGGTCATACAAGTCCATGATTTCTTGACCCTCTGATGCTACGGGAACCTCACTTCCTGAGAAGAGAAGGTAGATGTTCCTTATCACTGTCTTCACATCAAAACGGCCAAAATCCGCTTCTGCCCTCCCTAGCTCCTGGTGACATAATAAGACAGCATTCATGAGATAACTAGAGTTCACTTGGGAAACAATTCCATGTTTATGTCTAAACTAGTACATATACCTGCCACCTCGTTATGTAGAAGCCTTTAGGAAGGAGGTGATTTTGGATTGCGGAAGGACCGGGTAATATGAAAGGAATACCAAGTGTTATAACGCCTATCACCCTTTCTGGGTGAACAGCTGCCACTAGGTATGCTGGCATAGCTCCGAAGTCCTTCCCAACAATAAAAACCTGTCACGAAAACACAAAAATGTTGCAGGGATGCACATTGCAAGTTACATTTCTAACGTCCAGATTTTATGCACGGAAATCCAATACAGCAAACAATAGAGAGAGTTTCTTAGGTGATGAAATAATGTCAAAGTCAATGTTATCAATCTGTCTCTATGAGTCTTATCCTTTGTTCTTTTTCCTTTTTTTTAAGAAACTTGCATTGAAATTAAACGGGAGAATTCAAGAGATGAGAGCAGGTGACCTTGATATAAAAATTTAAAAAAAATAAAAAAAAATTGAAATTGTTGTTTATATAATTGAAAACAAATATATAAAATAGGCAATGAGGCCAATAAATTAGACTCGGGCCCTTGTTTTTTTGGGCAAGTCAAAGAGGGAACCACTAAAACCCAAATAGTGAATTGTCAAATGCAGTTGTAATCTGCATCTGCGAAAGAGGCATTGCAATCTTTGATTCCAGAGTCATTGGCAAAGATCTTCATATTAGTTTCCCCTAGATTCTCGATTAAAGAAAATTGAAACATAGTCAGATAGCTAGAATTGGATTGTCCAAATTGTTGACGGCATTTGGGAGGAATCCTTGGCAGAGTTGACGCCTAAGGTACATATGCCGGCAGATACTAGGCAAAAGGACCAGGATTCGACCGTGGGGAATCTAGTTGTGCTTCGTATGTGGTGGTAAGAGGTTGGAAAATGTGCTGACACATCAAAAAGTTACATGGTCTGATAGAAGTTCGTTTGGCGACTCCTCCACCAGTGTTTTGTAGATCGGCGATTGGAAAGTCTAGTGGAGGGGTGCATTTGCTGGTCTGGTCTGAAGGCTAGAAAACGATGGATGAAATATTTAAAATTAGGGATGACAATATGTTACACGACTCGTTAACTTAACAAGAACACAACATGATAAAAGCGGTTGGGGTTTAGGCTTAATGAGTTCGGGTCAAAACGGGTTGATCCGTTAATATACAATTGCTTAATGGGTCACAACCCGTTAAAACTCGTTAAAAAAATTAAATTTACATTTATACCCTTAAACTAAAATTCAAAAAACCGAAAACCCTAACCCAAAAACATTATCCCACGGATTCCCACCATTCCCATTTCCCACGCCGCCCCCCCCCCCCCCTTTCAGATTTTATTTTCTCTGTTTTAGTGTTTTTACAGTCCAGACTCACACTGCTAACTGCCTCTCCTCTTCTCAAGGCATTGCCAGCTTGTCTTGGTCTTCAACGGTTCAATGGCACAGCAGCAGCAGCGGCACAGCCTCGGCCTCTTCACACGCCGCCCCCCTCTTCGTCATCAACCCACGCAGTAGCAGTCCACGGCCACAGCCAGTGGCACATGGTGGCCGGTGCCACGCCCACTTCTCAAGCCCACGGCCATATCCAGTTTTAAAGGTAAATTTTCAGATTAGGATTTTTTTTTCTATAGTTTTTTTTTTTTTTTTTTGCTTTAGTTTTTCAAATCTCTAGTTTTTTTTTTTTTTTTTCCTCTAGTTTTTTATATCTCTAGTTTTTTGCTGAGTATTGTTGCTGAGTCTAAGGTAATACCTCACCACCCCTGACCCTACTCATTGTTGCTGAGTATTCCTGATTCACATTTCAAATTAAACGCTTAAGAGTTGGTTTACAAGACCATCTGGCTGTTGCAGCTGTTCTTTTATTAAAAATAGTAGATATATATATATTAATTTTATTTGGTTAGTTTCCATGTGCATGTTGTTTAAGTACTCGAATCTATGATTTTATTATGTGGGACAATCCAATTTGGTGTTCGGATACACAGTTCGGGATTTAGAGGCTTCCTGTTGAAACCAAAGCTTCTTCGAGCCATTGTGGATTCAGGATTTGAACATCCATCAGAAGGCAAGTTCTAACCTATTTTTTCATTATATATCTTAGTGGATAACAATATGCTTGCTGAATTGTTGAAATTTGGAAGTTCCAACATTTTTTTGAGGAGAAATGGGATGCTTGTTGATTTTAAAATCTCATAAATTTTCTTCAAATTTGGCTTTGTTTTTCTAGTCTCGCACTCATTTTATGTTTCATTTTGATGGTTTCTTGCCTCCTTTTCTTCTAGTTTGGAAAAATCATCTTGGTTTAAGTTAGCTATTTCTTTCCACTGTGGCTGATTTGGGTACTTATTCTAGTTTTGGCCTATCTTATCAAAAAAAAAACTGAAGTCCCACCGATGAAAGTACCACAAAAGGCATTGACTTGCATAGGTTATTATTTCATTTTGGTCATTTAGCAAGGAAATGATTTGATTAAGGGGATTGAATGGCGGCAAATGGTCCAAGCATTTAACATATTATGGTGGATGCAATTGATTGAGCCAAATTTTTATTTAGTACATCTGTGCAAGTGACCCTTTTTTGGGGTTTTTTATTTTATTTTATTTTTCCTTCTTTAAGTTTTGAGTAAATGGTATATACTAACTACAATAATTGTTCTTATTGTTTGTTGTTGTCAGATGAGTGAGGTAGAAGAACAAAATGAAAATTTTGTTGATTTAGACCTGTTGGATTCAAAAAGTTTTCAAAATGAGGAGGCTTAAGCAAAATGAAGGAAGCGGTCAAACGTGTGGAGTTTTTCTGAAATGGTTCCTGAGTCTGAGAAAAAGGATGGCAAGCCACGAGCCAGGTGCAAGTTGTATGGAGTTACTTACATGGTTGCAAGCAAATATGGAACCAGAAATATGAAGCGTTATATTGACACATGCCCTAGGAGAAGTTCACGAGATATTGGTCAGTGTTTGTTGGCACAAAATAGTGGATCCGGATCTGTTTCAGTAGGTAATCTTAAATTTGATACTAATGAATATAGAGAATTGTTGGTAGCCACTATTGTGAAGCATGAACTGCCTTTTAGATTTGTTGAATATTTAGGGGTGAGATATTTATTACAATATTTGCGTCCAGATATTTTAACTATTTTTAGGAATACTACCAAGGCTGATTTAGTTAAGATGTATCATCGAGAAAAAAGAAAAATTAAATGTCTCTTAAATGATTCTCCTGATAGAATTAGTTTGACATCTGACTTATGTTGAATATTAAGAAAGCTCTTGTTTGTGATGATGAGTTCTTTCATCTTCATTGTTGTGCTCATATTCTTAATTTGGTAGTGCAAGATAGGTTAAAAGAGATTGATCATGCTGTCCAAAAAATTCATAAAAGTATCAAGTATGTGAAAGGATCACAAACAAGGAAAGTAAAATTTTTGGCTTCAACAAATCAAATGTTTTTAGATAGTAAGAAAGGGTTGAGACAGGATGTCCCCACTAGATGGAATTCTACTTATCTTATGCTTAAGAGTGATATTTTCTATCGTCGTGCCTTTAGCCATTTGTAGTTGACCGATTCCAATTTTAAGCATTGTCCATCAAATGATGAGTGGGAAAAAGTGGAGAAGATTAAAGGTTTATTGAGTTTTTTTATGAAGCCACTTGTGACTTTTCTGGAACAAAATACCCTACAGCCAATCTCTACTTTCTAGCAGTATTTTTGATTTATTTTACATTAAAGCAGCACTATGAGGGTGAAGATGACTACATGAAGAGAATGTCTTGTCAAATACTTACTAAGTTTGAGAAATATTGGTCTGAGTTCAATGTGTTGTTGGTTATAGCAGTTATATTGGATCATTGATACAAACTTCATTTTGTTGATTTCTCTTATACAAAGCTTTATGGAGATTGTTCGATTGAGTTTATGAATGTTCGGACCAAAATGACATCTCTTTTCATGGAATATAGTTCTTCTAATGTTCCCACATGTTCTACCATGACTTCTAAAAAGTAATGTTAGTGGAGTGGAAAGTGAGTTCTTAGTTAATAAACAAGTATTTCAGGTAATATCAAATAATATTTTTTGTTTAATGATTTATATTATATTGTTGTTTCATATCACATATCACTAAGAAATATTTTTATTTATTTTTTGTGTACATAAATTTGATTCATTTAGACATGATGATCTTAGTGTCCATTTGCATAAAAGTCAACTGGATCTTTACTTGGATGAATTTAGGACAAATAGAAATGCAAAGAGAGGCAAACAAAAATGCAAAGATTGACATTCTTTCCTTTTGGAAAGGGAATGGATTTCGTTATCCTAATCTTGCTTGTATGGCTTGTGACATTTTGAGTATTCCAGTTTCTATAGTTGCTTCTGAATCTACTTTTAGTGTTGGTGGACATAACATTGATCAATTTAGGAGTGCACTGAAATTAGATATTGTTGAAGCATTAGTCTGCACAAGAGATTGGTTATATGGCGATGAGCAAGGTAATATTATTTTTAGTTCATTTAATAAATGATTGTAATTTTTCAATACAATAATATTATTTGATATAAAATCATTGATGTCTTTCTTTTAATAGAAATACAAGAAATTAAATTGGATGAGTTAACTGAAGATGTAATGGAGTTGGAGATCAACAAGGGCAAAGAGGATGCTATACTTCATTCTTCAAATTGTTGAAGTGTTTAGATTCGTGTTCATCTTTGGGATTGTATCGTTAATATGTTTAGAATGTGTGTTTTGTTTATTATATTTGGGATGTAATTTTAATATTATTACAAAGTGTGTGGAATGTGGATGATATTTGGGTATCATATTTAGTAATTGGTACTAATTATTAGGATTTTAATGTTTGTATTTTTATTATTTGTATTTTAATTTCAGACTTGTTGTTAGCTTATAATCAAGTTAAACATGTCACTAACGGGTCGGGTTGTGTCGTGTCGTGTTAATTTATTTTTATTAATGGGTCATATCGTGTCGTGTCGTGTCGTATCATTCCGTATCGTTTTAATTTAATTTATATTTGTTAACGAATCATATCGTGTCGTGTCGTGTTGATCTGTTATCTTAATGTATCGTGTTCGTGTTGAAAATTTTGACACAAAATCCTTAACGGGTCGTATTCGTATTAACCCATTAACTGTAATGTATATGCCTTGATACGATATAAATACGATCCGTTTACATGATTTAACAGCCCTATTTAAAACAAGAAAGCTGTAGACAAATTAGAGAAACTAATTGAAAAAGCTACTTTGTAACGGCTAAGGAGGACGTGAGGGAAGACTTAGGAGTTGACCTCCTCCCCCTTGGCGAGGGTTTATGGTGGACGTAGGTTAAAGGCTTAATGAACAGAGTAACAAAAAGTATGGTACGTTTGTATAATGAAAGTAGATAAGATTTCTCAAAATGTCTTTCTTAAATATAACTTAAATATAAAATATTTTTTAATTTCAAAATTTTAATTTTTTCATCTAATTATTACAATTTTTATAAATTTTAAAAGAAAATATAAAAATCAATACAACTTTTTTAAATTTTAAAAATAATAAAAAATTTAAATATTTTTTATTTTATGATATTTTTATTCAATTTTTTTTAATTCAAAACTTAATAAAATATCTAAATTTAAATTAATTCATTATTATTCATAATATTATTCGTTACTATTTATCAAATTTTAAAATTATCATAATACAAGGAACCAGTCTGGAAGCAAAGGACAAATTGTCAACAACATCTCACCAGCAATATGGACCTCACACTCACAGGTTTATAGGTATGTGTGCATTAAATGGTAACGTACGATATTTGATAAAATGAATCCTAACACGTGGGTGTGATGTGGTTTGCACTGATTTATTTGATTTTTATTTTTCGGCTATGAAAATTGAGAGGCCTACAGTTAACTAGCCATCGGGCTATATTATAAATTCTATTTGTATTAAAAAAAAGGTTACAAATATGTAATAAAAAAAAAAAAAAAAAACTCAATTTTTAATAGTTGGTTTCATCTTTTATTAAAAAAAGCCTGTGATTTACTCATCTTAAAATTTATTTATTAATTATTATTAAAAAATGTCATCGCAAAAATGAACATATTAATTAAAAAAAAATTTGATTGTTTTGCAGATAAAAGATACCAGGATTAAAAATTAAGGAGGCCCAGAACATCATCATTAATGGCAGATTATTACCTTATCGATTCCCAAAGAATCAAGGAGGCCATGAACATCATCAACAAGGTCTTTGAAAGTGGCTTTCTCCGGCTCAGGAGGCTGCTCGGACAGACCATAGCCCCTAAAATCTATGGCTATTGCTCGGTACCCAGCATTCGCAGCAGCAATCATCTGGTGCCTCCATGTGTACCATATTTCCGGGAACCCATGCAAGAACACCACTACCTTTTCACCTGTGTACCAAAAACCATTCATGATTACAGATCATAGAAACTATAAAACTCAATTGGATGAAGTGAAAACAAATAATAAGCATCTGGGTCGTACCGGTTACATTAATCTGGGCTAAATGAAGCTTTAGTCCTCTGACTTGTACGTGGCTGTGCTGGATCTTTTCCATTTCTTCTTACGGTATAAGAGATGGGTGAGAATGAACTGCCTTAAAAAAGTGAACTGTGATTCTTCTTCACCTCTTGGGAATCTTTTCTCCTAAATAGGTCCAGGAGTACTAATTACATTCACAGCTGCAGTATCCTCTACATATATATATATTGAAAAATATTATAAAAATAAAAATCTTACACCACATGCTTAAATTTAAGTGATTTATTATTTTTATTATTTTATTTAAATATATATATATATTTAAATATTAAGATAAGATAATATAAATAATCGGTCAGATACTGATGAAGTTGAAATATGGTGTAAGACTTATACTTCGAATTTCTCATTATATCCATCTATCTATTATGATCTATTTTTCTCTATAGTAATAAACGTCTATCCCGCTTCTATAGAAATGAGCAATAAATTCACACATTCTATTTTTTCTTCCGTATTTATTGCATAGTTACTTTTTTAATCTTTTATTTTCTTCTTTTGTGTCCGTTTATATAAGGATGTTTTGGTCTTTAGTGAGGTTGTGTCAGTGATATTTTTCTAGAAGAATTTCAGACCACACAAATTTTTCATTTTCAGCTTTGTATTCCTCCCAAGTTCTCTCTCTAAACTCAGACCCATCCTCTATTCTCCCTCTTTATCTCGCGACTCTCGATTTCTCTTCATCTTGCTTAAAGCCAAAGCACCAAAATTGTGAAATTTTAAAATTTTTGAATTTGCTTGGTCGGCTGCTAATGGGGTAGAGATAGGCTTCTAGAGAGATTTCAGAGGTTCGTGGTCTATATATTATAGATATTTGGTGCTCAAGCCCTCTAATAAACATAGACCCAGGTCTTCGATGTCGTTCCTCAGCACTTTTTATTATTACTTGCAATCCAGATCTGTAATAGAATCCTTAAGTTAGTAAAGGAAATTTTTACCCATTATGCACAGATCTGTGATAGAATCCTCAGCACCAACGAGCTCTACAAACCTCTACCTCCACCCTTTTTGAAGCACCAAATTTCACAGTAGAATCTCAAGACCCGAGTGGGAATCAATGCAAGCAAAAGTTGAGAAAAGTTGGCATTAGAAGAAGAATCAAAAGATGACCCAAAGTTCTGCTTTTTCTCCTACCCACAAAAAAACATAGATCTGAGACCCACGAAGACGACCCCTCTACTAATTTCATTTTGGTGTTGGTTTCTATCTTCTTCACCTCCTCTGATTTTTTTTTCTTCCATTCACGTCCTCTGATTTATTTGCTTTTGAGTCCCATGGGGTGACAAAGCGCAGTGCACGATGGCATCTTGACAAGCGGCGACTGAAGCAAGTGAGGGAGGTCGGCAGCCACGAAGACTGTAATACGAAACAGGGAGATGAGAGAGAGACCGAGGGAAAGCGAGACACGGGAGGAGCGAGAAAAGAAACCGACCGGCGAGGAACAACGATGGCTGTAGCTTGTTGCATACAATGGAAACAGAAATTACAGAAGAGAGAGAGAGGCATGGAGCTGCTGGTTTGTTTGCCATAATGACTCAATGTATTTTTATTTAAGTTAAAACCACAAGCATGAGGCAAGGGATGAGTAAAAGTTTTTGGTTAGCTGTCTAACCCCTTTGACTATCAAGCAACTTGGGCATGAGATTTTGAAGAGGATATCATTATTTTTTTTTGTTGAATTAAATAAAAAAAATTAGATTCTTTTGATAATTTGACTTTTTACATGAGATTTGGATTTCAGAGTGAATATTAAATAATCTAGCATAAATGTACATGATTCAACTCATGGTTATTTTGAGTAGCAAGAATTTTAATTAGATATGTTTGATGTAAATAGGTGTGGTGTTTATTGTTTGCTTAGTCATCACATGCAGGTGAGTATTAATGCTTTTAGGCTATGCTTTAGATAATAGCTTTCTTTTCTCCTCGTCAGTGATGTTCTATTCTTTCTAAAATAATTGAGAGATCCTATTTCTTATTTTTGGCTTATCATTTGTAGTTTTTGGAGTTCAACAATTATTTTTCTCGTGTTAGCAATGATTCTTGTAGATCTCATCGTAATTTTCTTCCTTTATACTTAGTTTTTAACTTCGAAATAGTGATGTTAATTATTGTGTTGTTTTCCTTTTACTTCGCTTACAAGATTACACGGTTTCTTATAACGATGGATTTGAGGCGAAAAATCCCTCTCTTACCTGCTGTTGAGCGGTGCATAGCAGTGTTGCTGATTGCTGAACGTGTCGGTGGTGCCGGCGTCGCAGACGATAGACTTAAAAATACTGTACAACGTGCAGGAATGGGACATGTACGCTTACGCATTCGAGGCGGATGAGGAAGAGGTGAGTTTGGTTTTTAGGAATCTGGGCATGAAGGATGACCCCGCTTGTGGGCCCATCATTGACGATATTGCTATCAAAAAGCTCTTCACTTTCGATAGACCCAAAGTTATCCTTTTCTATGCCTCTCTCTCATCTTTGGCATGACAAAAGTAAAAAATCTAAACTTAAAAGGTAAAGCTGGATGGTGGTTGGAATAATTTTCGGATCTCATTTTTATCTAAATATATTTTTTAAATTTATTAGTTTGTCTTCATATTTTCTTTTTCTAGATTGACTTGGTCTTTATTTTTAATAGTTGGTGGATCCAACAGAGAATCGTTATAAAGAAAGCAGCAATAATATATATATTAATCTAATATAATTGGTAAAAAAATAAATTTTCTTGAAAATAATATTAATTTAGATTTTAAATATAAATAAATTAATATTAATATATTAATATGACTATTCTTAAAAATAGTAAAACTCTTAAATTTTCTTTTTAGGTAATGTTAGCTGTGGGAGCTGGAAAAGTTGATATCAAAGACAATGGATTTATATTCTAAATCATCACCTAATAAATTTGACTATAAATAGTACTTTAATTTTCTTGATGGTGGGCCAAATACAAACAAAATGACGAGCAACTTCCTATCTCAATTGCTTTAAAGTAAATTGCAGTTCATGCATAATAGTATATAAATTGCTTTCAAGCAAGTAGTTGTTACAAACAACCTCTACGTAATTAGTCAAAGAAGGCGGCCACAAAATTCTTCAGCAATAATTTATAAATTATAGCATTTCTTTTATAAACTTGACAATAAAAAAAAAATCATAATGTGGACCACTTCTTGAGATAAGTCAATCAATCATTCAATTATTATTACTATTACTATTATTATTATTTAAAGACAATGGATTTGATGTATCTACGATTAATAGCGGCAATCCTATTTCTTGTCCTCTTTATAATTATTTAGTTCCCTTAGGACTAATTTGTCAAAAGTTAAATCGTCTATGTCAGTGGTCTGATCATTAGGAAAAATAGTTGAAATTAACAATGCCGAATCAACTTCAATTTCACTCGAAATCGGAACTTAAAATATGAAAAATCAGTCGGCAAGAGCAAAAAACAACGACAAATTAGGAAAAAAGTAGACATGATTAAGAATAAAAAATTTAAAAAAAATCTCCTAACCACTATAATGAGTTGATATCTTGGTTGTCGTTAACCTTGATTCCATTACTATTACTACATCACTCCTAATTATCCCCCACCACCATTAATTAATTAATTAATTTTCAAGTTTTCAACTATCAAGGGTAATAGTCTACTGCACATGCATGCTAGCTAGCTACCTAGCAACATCCAGTTGTGATGCATATATGTATGAGTTTCTTAATTCCTATAGTGAGTTTAATTAATTGGTCTACCTCTTGCTAATGCCAAGCAAGCAGCTCGCTCAGTACTTAGTGTGAAAAAGAGAATTAAAAAAAATAAAATAAAATTACATGCGCGCCCGCATATATATATATATATATAAAATTTTAAATATAAATCCATCATTCAATATACTACATATCATCTATTTTTTAATTTTTTTATTAAATATTTAGTATATGAATAATAAATAAAAAAATTAAATTAATTTTAAAAAATGAATCTAAAAAAATTTAAAAAAGAATTTAAAAAATAAAAATATCAAATATATGATGTACAAGACTCATCGTATGATCACCGATACAAAAGAATGTTGAAATCAAACGTTGAAGGGATCAAGAGTAGATGCAAACGTTGAGACAGAGGAGGGGTACAAAAATAGTTGGGGGGACCTACATTTTGAAATTTGCGATTGACGATTATTTTGAAAATGATATATATGATATAATATTACCCCGCAAAAAAAAAAAAAAAATCATCCGTGATGATCTATCGATCGATCGTTTCGTTTTGATCTTATCATCATTATGTATAGCTAATAACATCATTAATTACAGCTAGTTAGCTAGCTAGCTGCTACCTTATCAACATGCTGTCTTTTTTAATACTTATTTCGTTTCTATTGGACAGACAACACCTATATATGTATATATATAATTATCCTTTGAATGATTGATTAATAATGAACGGGTAGCGTAATGTATTAAATATGATGTTATATCATGTTGATGGTGTTGCGAATAGAGCTGTTAATCTAGGGATCTAACGAGTCGAAGACAGATTTAGTCGAGCATCCAAACAAATCGTAATTCACCAAAAAGCAAAACCGAAAACCACTTTAAGGACGCCTAGTTTTCATTTGGTGGGAGAGAATCCACTTTTCAGCACAAATACATTGCATGTGGGTTTCCCTTGTGTGTATTGTCACGTACACAAACCTTTCACATTCCTCTCACGAAATAAAAGTGTTCTCCATTGACTCACCCCGACTCCTATCATTTCGCTCATCACCTTCTCTTTCCTCTCACTTATTTTCTCTACTTTTTTTTTGCCCTATCTCATAGAATTTGCATGTGGGTTTCCCTTTTTATTGATAAAGCTCTGTACGAAGAGAGTTTGACCGTTGTCTTCTTTGGTTTTCTCTTTTTTGCTCTGTTTGGAGGGTTTTTTGATGGAAAACGGTGCGAATTTGACCTCCCGGGATTTTTTCAGCTGTATCCATGTCTAACATCTTCGATTTCAGTGGTAAACTCTCGATTGCCTTAGAAAAACATAAATGATATACTTTATTAGTAAAGAATTCATCAAAATTAAGCCGTTAACCTTTGTTTCTTTCTCTCTCTCTTTTTCAACAAAAATGGTAACTCTCTGTTTTAGACCAGACAACTCTGATCTATAAGATTTTTACAGGTCTTCTGTAGCTGTCAGGCGCCGCAACTATGATACTACATCACTCTTTTGAGCTGTCAGGGTCTGCAGAACTATGATGCTACATCTCTTGTCTCTTGTACGGAGATGCTTCACGAAAAATGTTGTGAAATTATAGAGAGATACTTTGTTATAATTTTCTCTATAAAAAATTATTTAGCTCATCTTCTTTCGCATCTCATCTTTTTCACTTTTCTAAATTTAGTCTGCATTCTTACTCTGCAATCTCTTTTTACATTTTCATTCTGTAATGGCTCAGCAATCTTCTCATAACTAATATATGCGGTATTCTCCATCTCGTTCACCAGTTATTTATGCTTCTACCGTAGGTGCTATAATGCAATACAATAATAATCTGACTAATGAGCTTGTGAGTCTCGATACCCGATACTCATCAACAATTGTCGCATTTTTTCAGCGACTATAATCCAAGATTGGTGGGGTTGACAAACTCAACGAGAATATTTCTATCCTTCAACGGCTTCTTCTAGAGTCCAACATGAAGATAGAAGCACTAAAGCAAGAGAACAGAAATTTAAAATCCTTACTTAAATCTTCTTTTTGATTGCCTACTCCTTTAGATAGAAGGGGCATGCAAATTTTTGAAGAGCAAGAGCGTTTAAACAATGAGGCGAAGAGCTTCAAATTTCTGTAATTTTGTTTCGAGATAATAAAATAATACTTTACAAATATTCATATTTATATTTCTATCTTCTGTTAGATCTTCTATGTGTTCCATTTTATTTCTCTTTTAATAATGCACACTTTCTATGAATTTGAAATACTAATTGTATTTAAGATATGATATTTTAGATATAATAATTTCATTCATCTCCCTCATGAATGTTCTCTAAATTCCAATTGAAACTTCTCATTTTACAAATTTTTTAGTTACAATTTACTTGTAAAATCTTTGCTTGTTATTTAGGAAAATTTTAGTGGATCAAGATATCAACAATCATGACAGTGTTGCTGCTCTCCTTCTAAATAGATTGATTCACATGAATAACCTCAGTTGCTTCAGTATACTGAATGAGATGTACTTGTTTTTTCTGTTCTTTATTTTAAGGCATTTCATAAGTTTGAATTTGACGATGTACGAAAACTTGCTGCTAAGCTTTGTGGTCGCATTCACCCTCAAGTATCAACAACTATGCCCAACCTTATTATTAGTGCATCTTATTTGGCTCATGCTTAAAACTGTTTGATTATTTGATTATGCTCATGTTAGGAAAAAATTGTAATTTTAATAAAACTATAATTTCAATTCCTTCAAATTTGTATCAGTTTTAACTTATTTGTTTTTGACTTAATACTTTAGTAATTTGAGTGCCAACTAGTATTATAATAAGTGTCTATTCTTTATAAACAGTAATAAATAGTAATTTTCTTATTTTTGTTATGTAATTATGTTTTTGCCCCTGACGTTTGTTTGCTGGGTACTCACTTGTTGAGAGAAATCAAATTCTTGTACCTCGCGTATGTTGATTGCCTTGCGGACAGCATCGTCGTTAGCCCAGTAACCAGAAAGCAAATATCCACAAGTCTTTGGCCTAACAAAAAAAAAAAAATACCCCAAAAAATAAATCCATGAGTCTATAGGTGCAGAGGATGAGTCCAAAAATGTAATTGCAAAGAATGAAAATTTTTAACCAATTAATTAATATCATATCGATGCTTTTATCATGGATTGTATTGCTCAGCAGATTAAAATAAAATAATATTAATAATAATATGTCTTTAAAAAAAATATAAATAATAAAATGCGAGAGCTATCTTTTTATAAAAAGTTTGCGCAATACTTAGATATTTAGAATATATTCCTAACTATCATTACCTTAAATAATAAGAGGATACGGAGTTACACAACAGTCGAGTACGGAATCTGATGGGGTAGGGATGGGGTCCAGGAATGCTTTGAGATTGGAAAAGTCTCATTGCAGGCAAAAAGGGGACCGCATCGCGCACCAATGCTGATGTAGAATAAATGAAATGGCGCGTTTCATATGGAGCCGGAAGAGATTTCCTCTTTCTAGTTCAACCATGAGTTTTCCTTTTGCTTTCAATTCTTCCCTCTTTTTTCGTTCCGACACTAACTCTCAGTGAAATCTCCTCCACCGTCAACCCAAACCCAGTAGGAAAATTATATTTGGATGTTAAATGACTTAACAAATCAACCTCAGGGGCGTCGCCAACCACCCACGTCGCAGCTCCACTCTCTAATCATCATTGCACCCTCACGGCCTCCCCATAGCCACTGCCCAGCCTAGACGAAGCCATAGCCAACCACACGTACAACACCACCACCACAAGCTGTAGCTTCCTCCCGTGCCGAGACTCGCAGCTCATCCTCACCATGGCGAAAGCCCAACCAGTGTGCGTCCACCGTTAGGATAAACCATTCCACGCTGCTGCCAAGCCCTCCACGCGAACATGCCAGCCACTGCTTAGACTCAACCACCTTGATCCGTTGCATTTTCTGTAGCCAACCACCACACAACCTTATCGATTTCTTCTCCACTTCCCAACTAGCCGTATTGTAGCAGCCATAACAGAACACATAAGTCCCTGTTTTAAACAAGAGAAGCAGAGACACTTTGGACACCACCATAGACCCACATTCCCTCCATTGTCAGCTATTTTTCCTAATCGGAGTGGCCACAAGACATTGCTGTAGCTTGGTCGTGCCACTCCCTAGAGCACTGAAAGGTAAGTCCCTCCCTCTTTCACTAACTTTCCGTCTCTCTCTCTCTCTCTCTCTCTCTCTCTCTCTCTCTCTCTCTCTCTCTCTCTCTCTCTCTCTCTCTCTCCTCCGTAGCCTAGCCACTTTAATCGGCAGCATCATGCTACAGCCACTCTAATCGGCAGCATCACCTCAGCCCAGCACATGTAACGAAGATAATTTCATATCAGAAAAATAGGACTGTAACCAAATTCAAAGAGAAATGAACCCATATGGTTTAAAAACAAAATTCACCTCGATCTCCCTCTCCGCATCTTCACTTTTATAGTTAAGTTTCTTCATCGCAATAAGGTTCAATGATTTTTTCCATTCAAAGTCATATGACCGAACTCAACAAGCCGATCAAGTGGAGAGAGACAGACGGAGGAACCTCAAGAAAGGGGCGGAGGAAATACACAGAGAAACGATTGCAGGAGAGAGAGAGAGGGGACAATGAAAGGGGTAAATTTGTATTCTTACATTCTTTCAGCTGCCACGTCTTCGGCTCGGTGCACAATTCGTGCGCGGCTTGTCTGTACGTAGAAGGACTCTTTGAGATTTTTGTAAAGGTATCTTCTTTTACCAATTATAGCTTGTGGCTTAAGAGAAGCAAGATCGAACGGAGATTCCAAAATATGCCCCTCTTGAAATACACTAGAAAAAATAATAATACATACCCGTATTAATATATGATAAAAGAATAAATTTATTCTATTATAATAAGTATATATTCCACATAAATAGTAATTTTTTTTTAATTATATAGTTACGTTTTTGTCCTTGAGTTATTTTGCTTTGAAAAACTATACTATCTATCATTTATCTAATTTCTCTTTCTCTCTCTATCAACCGGCAACCTTCTTCCTAGTTCTTTTGGGCCATTGGGTTGCATGACCTTCTTATTTAGCTGGGCAAAGACTTATGCTATGCAAGAGTGCAACATCTTTTGAATTGAAGAAAAAGCTTTGCTGACTAATGATATTACTAAAATAATTCCCATATCCAAAAAGATAATTAAAAAAAAATAGGAAAAAAAATAGAGATACTTACAAGTTAGTAAATAATTTTCCTACTTTGTAACATTTCATCTCTATATAATATTCATTTACATTTGTAAAAAGAAAAAGAAAAAATCAAACAAATAGGCTAGTGAAAGAAGACAAGAGGAAAAAAAAAAATTCGAGCATACGTAGTACCTGCATATATATATATATATAATGTTGTATATATATATATATATATATTTTTTTTTTTTAAAGAAGAGCTGAGAGTCACATGTCCAATAGTGACCTCGTCCCAATTTTATTAATAAACCCTCACTTGTGGCGGAGGAAAACCTTGGTTACAACCGGAGGCCTGGTGATACAAATATATAAAAAAACCAAAACCAGACCTCAAAAAAACAAAAGGAACTCAACAACAAGACCAAACCAAAAAGAAAAACAAGACCGAAGCACAAAAAACAACCTGCAAAAAAAACCTGCACGAACATAAAGTCAATAAAAACATAAATCAAGGCTAGAAAAACATACCTGGAGAGAACACCCCTCACGACATCAACGGACTTTTCGAATATAGGGAAGGCCCCCTCTATCTAGCCTAATATTACCTCTAATGGAGGCGAGCAAGTCGGATAATGAACTCCAGGAACCAGATATACCTTTAGCACCCATTTTAGCAAAGCCATCAGCAACTGAATTACTTTCTCTATAGCAGTGAGCAAAAGAAACATGCCGATTAGCAAAACAAATATATAATGTTGTATATTTGATCTTAAACTAAAATATAATTTAACTATAGGCATAGATTAACTATTATGACATTTGGCCAGAATATACGTATTGAAAGATATTATACTCTACTAACTTATTATTATTTAAAAATATTTCATAAAATTAACTTTTTTTTATACATTAAATTATGCATTAATTAATTAATTTTTTTTGTAAAAAATCATATTTTTTTTATTAAAAATCTTGTCTCACCCAACTTAGGTAAACGTGTTTTGCAGATTGATTCGACCTAGTAATATAATAGTGTCTATCACATATAAACAGTAATTTTTTTGTTTTTATTGTGTAGTTATATTTTTATCCTTAAATTGCTTTTACTTTTAAACTAATAAAAAACTTTACTTTTACTTTTACATTTTTACCCTTAATCTTCTAATACCTAAAGTATTAGTTGCTAGTATATATAAATATATCTGAAGCTCTGAGTCCCATCGTGTCATACACGTGAAGAAAATATGAACAATAATTTCGTTGTCTTGTTTTGGAGCATTGTTGAATGTTATATGTGGAAAAAGAGAAATGATATTTGCAGTTATAATTGACAAGTGACGCGTAGTTTTTTTATAAAAAAAATGAATTAATACGAGATTTACATAAAAAAACTAATTTTTTAATTGTAGACTCTATTTTTTTTTAAAACGATTGCATAATATTTACATATTGCACGACTGTATGTAGCATTACTAGCGGGAAAAAGCCATTACTCTCTAACTAATTGATTGATGAAAGACTCCAAACCGAATCATATGGCTCAAGTATTTGGCAGTGGCTTCCTTAGGACAAAGGAATCGTAAAAGTTTAAACCAATCGAATTAAAATGATATTAGAAACAAACATACTACAAGTTGTTTACAATTTAGTATAAAAAATATTATTTTATTTAGTTTGAACTGTTACAAGTACATAAATTTTGAATTAAAGTAAAAATTGTTAATATATTAATATGTAGTAGTAATTGAGTTTTAGAGAAACACTATTCCGGCCGATTTTATATACCGAATTTTTCTACTATTTTTTTAAATTATTTTCTATTACTTAATGATTAAAGAAATATTTTATAATATTTTTGTAGATTTTTTTTTTCTAATGTTAAAAATTTTACATTATTCGGGTACCTGCCCAATACCGAACTTTCGGTAGGAGTTGCACCGCTCTAATTTTTATGAAAAAGTATTGGCATCAGCTACTATTTGGCATCAGCCAAAACACACCTTACGTGGCTAAACATATTGACTAATTTATCCCTAAGCAAATTGTCCAATTTCTCCCTAAATCCTCCAAGACCCTCAAGCCCCCCACTCCCAAAAATGGCAAACTACAGTGACTTAGGGGGTGGCCATGTGCTGCGATGGAGAGGGAGGAGGGGGTTGCCGTGATTTAGGTTCGATGGTGGGGGTTGTTGGGAGGCGTGGGGCTCGGTGGTGGTGACTAGGCTGGTGTACGGCAGCGGCATGGTGGCGAGAAAGGGAGAGACCCATTTTGGGTTGTGAGATGCAATGGAGAGGGAGAAAAGGGTTGTCGTGACTTGGGTTCGACGGTGAGGGTTGCTGAGAGGTTGTGGGGCTCGGTGGTGGTGGTTGGGCTAGCGTACGGCAGCGGCACTGTGGCTAAATTCATGTAAGACCGATTTCGGGAGAGGAGAGGGGGGGCTGCGCGTGGACGGTCGAAGGTGATTAGAGGGTTGCCGGTGTGAGGGAGAGTTGGTGAAGTGGTCGGTGGCGCTACAAGTGGCGCACAGCGGGATTGGATGAGTTGAGAGAGGGAATCGGGTAGGGAGAGGGGATAAAAATCAGCTTTGCGTTTAAAAAAAATTAAAAATTTACACATAAGGTGTACTACGGATAAGCCGTAGCAAACCTCAATTTTTATAGGATTGCTAGGTTGGTTTTGAACTGGATATTACACTAAAATTTAAGTTTTTACACTTACATATGTTTCAATTAATTCCTTTGATTGCACCGACAGTCTAAATTGGGACACCTATAATGCACCATGTTAGTGCAATGTATGATTGTTAGCGTCTTGGACAAAAGAATTAACGAATTTAAATTCATAAAAAACAGAGCATATTGGACAAAATGAGTAATTAAAATGTACACCAGCCCTTCTAAAACTCATATGATTGTTCGAGTTTGCAACTTGGATGTTGGTGAACCAGGAGGCACAATTGCTTCTCTAACGTCCATTTCCAACTCCTAAACACAGTTTTATTTTATTTTATTTTGGACCAGTTGCTAATGGTGCATCAAACTCTGGAGTTGGTTTCAAAGAGTTCTGATCTTCATAGTAACTTCTCTTCTTGCCTGGCTCAAAGTACTGTATATAGAAGAGTGAAACCTTTTGTTCTTTTATTTTTGCATTTGCAAAGGAGAAACGTCCTTGGGGGTACTGCGTATTGGTTAAGACTCTCTAACATACATTTTACTTCACAACTGTACTCAGGATTTTTTTTTTTTCCTTGGTGCC
The DNA here is from genome assembly GCF_018687715.1 of Carya illinoinensis. Taxonomy (NCBI): domain Eukaryota; kingdom Viridiplantae; phylum Streptophyta; class Magnoliopsida; order Fagales; family Juglandaceae; genus Carya; species Carya illinoinensis. The sequence continues at coordinate 26,468,377 of NC_056754.1, read as the reverse complement.
CATTTACGCCAAACCTACAAGCTTTTCACTGATCTCCCACAGCTTACGTGCTTTCTCTCGATCGCTGGCTTCTTTGGAAAGCCGGTTCTCGAATGAGGATGAATTCTTGTTCCAGCTCCAGTAAACACCCGATTTTGTCAGGCTTGGGTCGCTCACAACCTGAAAAACCAAAGTTCCATTTAGTCTGTGTCCAAATTAGCATGTCATTTCTTCAGGTGCAGATGCGTGTAATTAAACATATCAGTATGTAAATATGAATGTGTATTCATCTTTGCATATTGTAGATTTCAAGCGACCTGTGCAAGTCTTTTCCCCGCCTCCTCTTCGGAAACATAGCCTTTGGTAATGTACTTCTGGAAAGGTGGGAATAGAAGCCTGAACAGGGGAATATGCTCCCTAAACAAGCCTGTCGTAGCAATGCAACCAGGGTAGAGAGAAGCAAAGGTGATTCCTGTCTCCTCATGGTAGCGCCTATGGAATTCTTGCATGGTGAGCATGTTGCAGACTTTGCTGTCTTTGTAGGCCTTGGCACCATCGAAATCTCCTCCATCTATCATTGGCGAGCCGTTTATGCCATTCAAGCCTCCTGCAAGACCTCTTAGATCTCCAAGGTTTGCCTTTGGTGGTACATTCCCAGCCAGGGTGTTTGTGTTACCTAGAATTTCATCCATAGTGAATTCACATTTAAAAATATATATCTTTTCTTTATGAATATTTTTCTTAAATTGTATCCATCAAATGTCTAGACTATGCTGGACCATTTTGTTCAAGATACGATTCTGATATCATGTTTATTCCATTAGTTAAACAGCACCTAGGAATTCCACAAGTAAGTTCCTTTGCACATAAAATAGCGATATCTCCCTGATGTGCATTGCTTTCTACCTACATTTGAGTTTCTTCAAGATCTTAAAAAGTATTACCAGATTTTGATGCGAAGACTAACTTAGGAAGTTTAAATTCTCTCCCTTTAGCTTATTAAGGTTTAATTGAGAAATGCTGGATCAAACTTATGTGGAGTTCATATTGTTGTGTGCATGTTACTACCTGTAATGGAGCCAACAATGATGAGACGCTTGAATGGGTAATCTGATTGCTTTATGTCGTCAAGCAGAAGCCGAGCAAGGAGGAAGTGCCCAAGATGGTTTGTCCCCACACTCAGTTCAAACCCCTCAGCCGAGAACGATGGCTCCTTAGCTGTGGGTTGGTAAACAGCAGCATTGCAAACCAGAACATCAATTGGCCTGGCCAAACCACGGAGGTTATCTACAAATTGCCGAACACTGTCAAGGGAGGCAAGATCAAGATGCATAACGGTATAGTTTTCCTTGGCAATGCCGACTGATTTGGCAGCTCTCTCAGCCTTGAGGAAATTCCTGCATGCCATAATTACGTGCCATTTCCCCGTTTCAGCTAGAGCCTTTGCTGTGGCCAGGCCCAATCCAGAGGAGGCTCCAGTGATTATCACAGTGCCCTTTCTCAAAGTCTTCTTTGCTTCTGGTGCAGCCTGGTCGATAGCTGGAGTTGTAGTTGCTGTTTGGGATCTAATGGTCCCAAAAAGAAGTTTCATTTTTCCAACTTCCTGCAAATGAGGCCCCGTTAGTTGTATCCATACAAACCCAAAACCAACAGCTTGAAATTGTTGTTAATTCACTGTCAAGTTTAGGGTGATTAGGGCATTCCATGGATCACAATTTATCTTATTATGTAGTTCCCAACATTCGAATTAAAGTGTATGTTACCGCAAGAATTTAAAATGAGTATACTCCTGCAATGCCAAGGGTCATTCTTTGAATGCCATGGAGGCATTTTGGTTTTTACCATTTTATCAGCAGCTGTGGGCTTAAGGAAGCGAAGCTGAAATCATATTTCCATAACATCTTCTGCATGGTTGAGTGTATTTACATCAAAGAAACGTGACTTCAAACACATATTCTGCATTATATCCTAATTCAAAATTTTCCAGGCCATGATTGGAGGCTTAACGGAAAGAAAATACTGGATTTCAAATGAGAACAAAAACCATTTTATGAAATCCCGAGTCTTTCGCGTTCGCCCAACTTCGTGGCAGGGTTAGAAACAAGGCAATGGTTTGAATTTCCAAGGTTTTCTCTTATACCCAGTTCCAAATAAGAAATAGACAGCATTTTAAGCTAAATGTTTCTTAGGAATAAAACCAGGAAAATTAATAGATAATTTCAGGAAAAGAAAAAGGCAAGTGATAAATAAAGCACCTGGCTCCTAATCAGAGGACACTTGATTTCATTTTTTAAAAGGTTGGATACTGAAGCTCCAAATAGACCCGAGTGCTTGAGAGAAATATTGGACTTCCCCTGTGAAGAAGGACAACAAGAAAATTACTTTGCATGAATCATAACAAGAATAGAAGACCTGAGAAGACCAATTTTACTTAGAAGAAAACACCACAATATATGCCAGAAAGGAAAGGAAAACGTTTTAGAAGAAGTGTACCCCTCTGTGGATGGAAATAGCAGAAGGAAGTGAAAGCGCTGCTTGGAGAGCCATGGGAAGACTGGAATGTTTCGACTGGCAACTGATATTATCTTTCTTTCTGAATCAATTCTGATTAGTGAGAGAGAGAGAGAATAGTTATAGTGTTGCTGACTAAGATGCCACGTGGACATACATTAACCAATCACGTTTTGAAATCTAGGATCATGGTTTAGCAGTATCGTTGGGGCTGTCATCCATCCAGAGCCTTCTAACAACAACCCATGGACTTGGGCTCAAGCTAATTCATATATTTGCTAGTGGGCTACTCTAATACTGTTCTAAAACCTAATTAAACATTTTGAACCTACAAATATAATTTGTTTTTGGTATTTTGGTTAACCTACAAAGATAGTTATTGTTAGGATAGTTTTGGGGAGTGAGATGAGAAGTTTTAATTTTAGATAAAATTTTAAAATATTATTTTTTAATATTATTATTATTTTAGAATTTGAAAAAATTGAATTAGGATTTGAAAAAGTCTAATTTTTTATTATAATTTATATAAGAATTTGAGAAAGTTATAATGATAAGATAAAAATTTTATGTCTCATCTAAAGTTTTTGAATTCCGTTCCGGTAACCTTTCCGATTGAGGCACTGAATGGAATATTTCGGTATACCATTTCAGAATTGAATAAATTGTATAAATTTTATATAAATAAATTATATATATAAACAATTATATATCAATACAAAAGAAAGTTAAGATAATATATAAATATCATAAAAATAAATCATATGCTTAACATATAAATAAATTTAGTTATTTAAAAAAATAATAATTGCCCGTAGAAGAACTTGGACCATCTTCCAGAATTATCAACCTATTATACGGAGAACATAAATATAAGAGCTTTAAAGTTTAAACCTTTTTTATTCATATTTTTTAATCATTATTATATTTTATCTATATTTTACTCCCACCATACATTCTTAGTCACTGACACAGTACGACCCTTTCCCAAGATTATACGTAAAGCACTTCAACAACACTGTTAGCTGGTCAAGTTGTCTCGTTTTTATTTTTCATTTCACCGTTTTAGATGAAACACTACTAATTTCAGCCAGAATACCAGTTTTCAGCCAAAATGGGCCGGAATAGGCCGGAATGGACAGAATTTTAGCTGGTATGGAATATCTACATCAACCATTCCGGCTACTATTCTGGCACGGAGAATTTTGGCCACTTTGACTGAAAAAGAATGAAAATGAAAACTATGATATCATCCCATGTTCCATACCTGCCCTTAATATTTTTTTTTGATAGAAGACCTGCTTTCATTGATTAACTTGCAATTGCAATAGATACATCACTCAAAACAGAGTTTATAACCGCCAAGGGTCCACTCTCAGTCCACACTCTCTCGTTGGATTCCTTAATAGCTAACCTTGCAGCATTGTGAGCTGCTCCATTTGCTGACCTGTGAACAAAAGACAGCTTCCATCCCGGATGAAGCCTCATCTCATTCTGCAAATCATCTGTGTCTTGGCTGCCCCACGAAAGATCCTCAATTCTTGAATTGACAGCCTCTATGATAGCCTTAGCATCTCCTTCGAATACAACCTGGGTCAAGTTCATGTCTATACACATATCCAATGCCCTTTGCAATGCTGCTTTTTCTGCTTGGGCAGCCGAGAACACATTGTTCCTTGGTGTAGTTAGGCATGCCTTTAACTGTCCTTCACAATCTCTAACTACTATGCCTATTCCACCTCTATTCAAAGACTTGTCAAAAGCAGCATCGAAGTTCACCTTAACTGCAGGCCACTCAGGAAGCTGCCACTGTCTACTGGCCACTGCAGACAATTCCCCTTCCTCCACCCTTCTACTAACCATGGAATTAACCTCCCTCAGCATTGAAACTTCAGCCTGAGCCATTGTTGTGATGGACTCAGGACTCATGAACTGGTTCTTAAAGACAAAAGCATTTCTCCTTCTCCATAGAAGGTGACACATCACTGCTGCCATTTGTAGCTCCTCACTGTCGAGTCTTGTAGACATTTCTTTCCATAACTGCTGAAAATCACTGAAGGAGCTGTTCCACTTCTTTAGCTTGCTTCTGTCATCTCCCCACACATCTCGAGCTGCTGGATAGGACCACAGTGCATGTATTACAGATTCAGTCTCTCTGATACAGATAGGACAGAGGTTATTCTCCACAATGTTCTTCCTGTACAACATATCTTTGGTTGGAAGTACATTGGATAGGCTCCTCCATACAAACATTCTGATTTTCCCTGAGGCTTCTAACTTCCACAAGTCCTTCCACATCCCTGCACTATCCCCTCCTGAAGAGGGTTCTCCCCTACTTCTTTTTGAAAGACAAGTATCCATATAATAAGCACTTTTGACTGTGAAAGTTCCTTTAGTCGACCCTGCCCATATCCTTTTGTCACTGGCCCCTCTCTTGCTAATGGATATTGAAAGTATCAAGTCTGCTTCCTCTTTACAGAAAATGGCCTTGACTAAATCCTCCTTCCATGACTTTGTGTTTACATTGATTAAATCACTCACCTTACTGTTTAAATCCAAAGTGATGGGGGGGGGGTCTGTACTTGGTATGTTACTGGTCGAGGCAGCCACTTTTCCTTCCATATTGATATGTCTCTTCCATTGCCCACTCTCCATACTAATCCTTCTTTCACCAGGTTCCTACTAGACCAGATGCTTCTCCATATATACGATGGAGAACCCTTCAATTCAGCCTCCATCACATCACAGTTCAGGAAATACTTCTCTTTGAATACTCTTGAGACCAATGATTGAGGCTCTTTAATCATTCTCCACAGTTGTTTTGCTAATAGAGCCCTATTAAAGCTAGTAAAATCCCTGAATCCCAACCCACCTTGGTTTTTGACTGTCCCCATGCTGCTCCAAGACTTCCAGTGAATACCTCTTCCTGCCTCTGTCTGACACCACCAGAATTTGGCTATGATAGCTTCTATTTCTTTTAGTAGTTTCCCTGGTATCTTGAAAACACTCATGGCATAGGTTGGGATAGCTTGTAACACACTTTTAATAAGAATTTCCTTTCCAGCAGTGGAAAGGAACCGATGCTTCCAACTATTGACCCTCTTCCACACCTTTTCTTTAAGACTTTGGAATGTGTTATATCTCGATCTGCCCACAATTGTTGGAAGTCCGAGGTACTTGTTATAGTTGTTACACCTTGAGCCATTTATCTGCTGCAAAATAAAGTTTTTTTGTTTCATCCCTTGTATTGGAGCTAAAGAACACACTTGTCTTCTCTTTATTCAGTGTTTGGCCCGATGCTTCCTCATATATTGACAGAAGTCCCTTGATCTGGTACCATTCCACCAGTTGAGCTCTGCAAAAAATAGCACAGTCATCTGCAAAAAGTAGGTGGTTAATCCTAGTTCCATTCCTTGATACTGCAACCCCCTTGATGATACCTCTTTGTTCAGCACCATTCAGAAGTGAACTGAGAGCTTCAGCACATAGAAGAAATAGATAGGGTGACAAAGGGTCACCTTGTCTCAATCCTCTTGTGGGTGTTATCACCTCTCCTGGTATGCCATTCAATATTATAGAGTAAGTAACTGATCTGACACAGTTCATAAGAACATTAGTCCACTTCAAGCCGAAACCCAACTTAATCAGGATAGCCTCTAAAAAGTCTCACTTCACCCTATCATAGGCTTTTGACATGTCTAGTTTAATTGCCATAGAACCCTCCCTTCCTTTCTTTTTTGAATTCATGGTATGTAACATCTCGAAAGCCACCATAATGTTGTCGGTGATGAGCCTGTTGGGAAGAAAGGCACTTTGGTTCCACGATATAACCTTATCCAAGACCCCTATCATTCTATTTGCTAATACTTTGGAAACTAGCTTGTAAGCAACATTACAAAGGGATATAGGTCTGAAGTCTTGGACTGAGATAGGCTGGTTTACCTTAGGAATGAGGACTAGATGGGTATGGTTCATTCTCCATGGCATTATTCCTGAACTTAGAAACTCCAAAACGGCACTGGACACATCCTTCCCCACAATCTTCCAATGTTCTTGATAGAAGCCTGCACTATACCCATCGGGTCCAGGTGACTTGAAGGGAGACATTTGCTTTAGAGCCACTTCTATTTCTTTTGTAGTGAACTTCCTTTCCAGCTTAGATCTCATTTCATTTGAAACCTTAAGAACTATTCCCTGTAGACACTTGTTGATGCATGTTGAATCTGGTTGAGTAGACTGATAAACTGAAGTGAAAAAGGTTTTAAAACCTTCTGCTATAGCTTCTTTCTCCACTAGTTCAATCCCATTCAGGTCCTTCACTCTCCTGATGGTATTTTTCTTTCTTCTCTGGTTCACACAGGCATGATAGAATTTGGTGTTTCTGTCCCCTTCAACCAACCAGTGTCTTTTAGCCCTTTGTTTCCACTTAATGTCTTCTTGGTTTAAAAGAAGACTAAGGTCTACTTGAAGCTTTTTCTGTTCTCTCGAGTTCCCTGACCCTGCATTCCTTTGTAAGAGACCTAGTTGGTGAGTCTTTACTTTAATAGCCTCCAACCTTTCTCTATTCAAATTCCTACTCCATTGGCTGAGCTTCCTTTGGGTTATTTCCAGCTTTCCCATCAAAACTTCCATCCTGCTCCTCTCTCCCACTTGTTTGTTCCATGCTTCTGCTACTACCTCTTTACAACCCTCCTCATAGTTCCAGTTGGCCTCATACTTGAAGGAATGATGCCATCTCCGAAATGAGCACCTCTCAATACTGAAATCTAACAATATTGGGCTGTGATCAGAACAGATGGCTGGGAGAGTCTCAACTGTGTGCACTGGATATAGAGATTTCCACTCCACATTAGCTAAGGCTCTATCCAATCTCTCCTTCGTAAAGGATTCACCTTCATGGCAATTGCTCCATGTGAATTTGTTTCCAACCCATCCCAGATCGCATAACCTGCCTTCCTCCATCACCTCTCTGAACTGTCTCATCAAAAGCTCACTCCTAGGATTTCCTCCTTCCTTCTCATCACTGAACAGGACCTCATTGAAATCACCTATGACACCCCATCCCCCATCTGCAGGCTTAAAAGATGATAATAAATTCCAAGTCTTATTTCTTAAACTTGTAACAGGATGGCCATAGAAACAAGATAGCAGCCAACTCTTACTGCCTGATTCATCACTCATACGCACATTAATATGGTACTGAGAGTAATTGATGAGCTCTACCATACTCTCTTCCTTCCACATGAGCATAAGTCCCCCCCCTCTTCCCACTGCCTCTACCACTACACAACCTTGAAACCTGAACCTCTTTGATATCCTACAAGCTTTTGTATACGATAACTTGGTCTCCATTAGAAAGACCAACTCGGGCTTCTTTTCCTTGATCAGCATATCAAGGAATTGAACTGTTTGGGGGTTCCCAAGCCCCCTACAGTTCCAGCTTAGGATATTCATAATCCCTGGTGGGGCTGCCTAGCAGCCTCCACCATTTCCACTGAGAGTGTTTCCTTTCCCAGTATGCCATCAGCAGCCAATGACTTATGTTTTTTCAGGGGGCTATAGTTTGCTATACTCACCAATGATGTGCGTTTTTCCCCTTGGGATCGGGTAACCATGGTTGAGGAGGGTGGTTTCTTCATATTTCTTGCTAACCTCTTCCATCTTCGATCAGTTCTTTTACTCTGTGTCTCCTGTACAGTGCAGGCAACTCTGTCTATCTCATTGGCCAGAGAACTAGCCGTGGAGGATGTAATCCTCTGGTTGATGGGCTTTGGGGCCGATAGGTCTGGGTCACCAACAAGCCCAACAGCAAGACCCGGCCTGCTTTCCTGTTTTTCTGCAAGCTTTTCTTCCCGCCCTTTTCTTTCCTTCTGCTGACCTGCTGTCACTGTGTCACCCATACCGGGTTGTTGCACCTCGACCCAGGTTGCCATACCTTCCTCTGACACTTCTGTGGTACGTACTATCTCCTTTTCCACTGTTCTTCTTCTAGCTTCGACCGTCCCTGGACCCTGTGTGTTGGAGAAGGTTGAGCTAGAATGCACGTTTCTGACTTTGGCTATCCGGTCATCTACCTCATTTCCACCTGCACCCCCCACCTCTACTTGCCCACTGGCCTCCCTTCCCTTGTTGTTTCGGTTAGAGAATAAGCTTCGTTTTGAGAAGCTCTCTGCCCTTAACCATGATCCAAACTGAGCCTCCGACCCTCCCTCCACTGTTTGGTCTGCCTGCTTAGCCAGGCAACCCGTCCCTCCATGAACAATCCATCCGCACTTAAGGCAGATTCGGGGTAAGTTTTCATAACGGAAAGAAACCCAGTGCTTGGTTTGCTCTACGATGATAAAGCGCCCCCTTGGGATTGCCTTCATGAAAGCTAGTTCTATTTTTACCCTTAAAAACCTTCCCCATCCGGTACCATCTTCTTCCACATCCACCTCTAGAACCCTTCCCACTGAGCTACCGATTTGGTTTCCCCATTCCATAGACATGCACCCTAAAGGCAAGTTATGTATTTGTACCCAGAAGGATTCTTTGTCGAATACCATTTCCCTGAGGCATAACTTCCCCTCGTATGGGATCAGGACAAGCAAAGATGAATCAAAAGACCACGGTTTCCCATCAAGAATTCTGTACATGTCTGCATGAGTTTCAAATGAGATTACAAATGTGTTGCATTCCACTTCTTGAAAGACTGCCCTTCTGCTAATACGCCATATTTTTGCCATGGCATTACTAATCAGTGTCTTGCTAACTGGTCGATTTGACCAGACCCTTCCTATCAAACTCTTAATACCTGCCCTTAATATTGGAAACATTATTAGATTACAGACAATAACATAGATCGGGAGTGGGAATGTCATCCTCTTTGCTATTGTCTTTTTAAAAACAATAGACAAAATCCTAGGATAGATCAATTTCATTTTGTAGGTAATCAGCAACCATGCACTGGTGGCTATTGTTTGCATCTCTGAAGTTGCAAGTCTCACCCATTATTCTTTATTGTTAAATGATATTTGTAGTCGTGGAGTGCGTAAGTATCGTGTAAATATTTTGAAAAAAATTAAGTAAATACAGACCCATATAAGAAGATTAATTTTTTAATAATGGACTCAACTTTTTTTTTAAAGTGATTATGTTGTGTTTACTCATTCTATGACTGTATGTAACATTACTTTTTTTTAGTACTAATCATATTGTTGGAGAATCATTTTTTACTAGAAAACATGTCTTCCAAGCAACTTCTTTTCTCAACATGTGTTGGAAAATATAACATAAGATCGAAACCATTAGCTTTCATTTTTTCTTAATTTTTCTTTTTCATGCACTCTAACGTACATTTTAAGGGTTTAATAGGACCTTTACCCCATATTGTATCTTTAATTATAGTCAGTTTTATTGTCCATGAAAGAAAAAAGAAAAAGGAAGCATTTGCTTGAATTCATCGCATCTTTGTACCTTTGCAGTCGTAAGCATAAGTAGGATTGTAGCCCTAATTATGCATACTATTTGCAGACCCTTTCATAGAGCCTAAAGATAAGAAAAAAGAGGGTTACGAAATATTAACACATTTTTGCTCCTTTAAACTTTGCCTTTTAAAGTCACACGAACTGAAAAAAACAAATCCGTTACAAAATGGGTGTTAATACGGAGATAAAGTAACAATTTTAATAATTTAGTGCTTGTTTGGGATTTCAATAGAAAATAGAGCTTTTTATAATAACACTTTTAATTGTAGAGTTTTATTAAAAAGTTCTATTATTAAAAAATTGTTTATTATTTGGTAAACATGCACTTAAAATGTTTTTTAAGTAAGTCATGGTGGTTTTTTATAAATGTAATATTATCTACGGGAGCTTTTCAACAAAACTTTCAATTTGGTACTTTTTTTAAAAGTGTATTTTTAACTCTTTTTTAAATGCTAAAAAAAGTATTTTTTGTACATGTTTGAGATTGTTCTAAGTTATGTAGCTTTTAGTTTTAAGTTTTAAGGCTTATAACTTCGAGCTTAAAAAGTAAGCTCAACTATTAAAACATATTTATTGTTTGGTAATTATACGTTTAAAACATTTTCAAACATATTACATTTATTTGAAAGTAAATTTAAATGTACTTTTTGAGGTAGAAATGACATCCTTTTTTACTTCACTTGAGTGATTGACGCAGTTTGTGTAGTAGTTTCTGTTGTCTAATTCCCCCCGATGGGGACTTTGGGAGTTAACGGTCCTTTCTAATATGCAACCAATGAGCTATGAGTTTAGTAGTAAGTAGTTGAGTAAGACTAGGAGTTTTACAATGCCTTAATATTTATAGGGTGTTTAAACATGCTCTATCTAAAAGTTACTTCTATCTTATATCTAGTAAGTACTGTTGTTATAAGGTCTTCTATTAGTTTTTGCTTTACCTTTTTTTCTTTCTCCTACCACTATTCTCTCAACGAATTAGGAGTAGGGCATAGTGGAACTAGGTATGGCAATAGGACAAAGATTCTTTCTTTCGGAGTAATCTCCACAGCTGCTAATTAAAGGTAGATGGAGCCAGGTTTTTTCCAGATTCTTTCTTCAAAGATTAGTTGATTTATTAAAGATTATGAGTACATTATTTTTTTCTTTAATAGGAAAATCACTTTCATTCATAAACAAAACAGTGTTACAAAACTAAATCAGTCCATAGGACTTGCTCAACACTAGGGGGAACAGACTCCCACCAAACACTTGTATTAGCTACAGTTCTTGCAAATCTTGCTAGTCTATGTGCTGATTCATTTGCTTCCCTATTGACATGCATAATTGAGCAAACTGGTATTCTAGTCTGCAGCTGCTTAATATCTGTCACTACATTTCCAAACATAGCACTGGCCAGCTTAGGTTTTGATAACTCTTGAGCTAAAATCAACGAATCTATCTCAATGGTTAAGGCCTGCAATCCAAGAGGGATGCATAATTGTAGTCCTCTAAGTATAGCTATTAGTTCGATCTCTAAAGGCTCCATCACTGCTGCTTCCTTTTTACTTACAGCCAATATCACATTTCCTTCCCAATCTCTGAGAATAAGACTAACCCCAGCACTGCCATTATCATGAAACATTGCTCCATCCATATTAAGCTTTGTCGTCCCTTGTGGAGGCAATTGCCACTTGGTCACTCTTTGAATGCCATTATAATTAGTGCCTTTAGTTGCCTTATAAGCCTTAAGCAAGCAAAGAGCATGGTTTATTACCTCTACTGATTCCAAATGTTTTTCCTCAAACACCCACTAATTTCTTCTATACCAGCATGCCCAAGCAATCATAAACGATCGCTCCAACTCCTCTTGACAGTGATTATCTTATACTCAAATTACCATCTCTCTAAAGTCCTCATGTGGTCTTGCATTCATGACTTGAGGAAATTGTTGATCCCATATAGTGTGCAATGTTTTCACTACCTGCAGAACACAATTGGCAGGTGACATCTCTCCTTTTTAGGTTGCATCTGGTTGGAAGGGCTTCAATGCAAGCCCTCCATGCAAAAATCTTAACCTTCTGAGAGGCCTTTCATGCAAAAATCTCATGATGGGGCACCTTCATCCTCCAAATAGCCTTCCATAGCTTTTTATCTATTCTACTCCTAGAACTTTCCCCCTCAGTTGGTGCTGTAGCCAAACTTTTGAAAAATTTGTAAGCACTCTTAACACTAAAGCACCCATTCCTCTCCATATCCCAAAGTAACTTATCCTCATGGTTTTCTGAACTGAGAATGATTTTTAGAATTGCATCAGCAGGTTCAGGAGCCAACATCCTTCAGACTTTGTTTACATCTCAGCACCTTGAATTATGATCAATCAGAACCTCTACTCTTTGGTCATCGTCTATTAATACAATTGCTGTCTATTGTAAACTTTTGAAACCAGGCACCCAATAATCTTCCCATAGCCTTATCATTCTTCCATTCCCAATCCTCCACCTGCAGCCTTGTAGAGATTTGTCTTTCACTGACCATATGCCCCTCCACACAAAGGATGGATTGTGTTTTGAAAATTCGAACTTGGGAAGTATCTAGCCTTGAATATTTTGAGCAACAGGCTCTCCTCATTTTGCATAATTCTCCAGTCTTGTTTTGCAAGTAAAGCCTCATTGAAAATCCTTAAATCTCTAAACCCCATTCCCCCATCACCTTTAGACTCACAAAGCCTTTTCCAACTTACCCAATGTATTTTCCTCTCTTCCTTTTTCTGTCCCCGCCAAAACCTGGCCATCATCTGTTCTATTTCATAACAAAGAGTATTAGACCCTCAGTCCCCAATAAGAAAAGATATGGAGATAATGGATCTCCTTGTCTAATCTCACGAGAAGGATAAATAGGGCCAACTGGTTCACCATTAATGAGAATAGAAAAAGAGACTGTTTTGACACAAAGCATGACTAAATGGATCCATCTAGAAGCAAACCCCATGTGTTTCGTTACAGCCTCAAAATAATGTCATTCAAGCCTATCATAAGCTTTGCTTATATCTAACTTAATGGACATGTATCCCTCTTTACCAGTTCTTTTTCTTCTTAAATAATCAATCATTTTATAGGCTACAAGAATATTATCAGAAATAACACGACCTGATACAAATACACTTTGAGAGTTGGATATAACCTAGGGAAGGATAAGTTTCAGCCTATTAGACATAACCTTGGAGATCAACTTATAAATGACATTACATAAACTTATGGGATGATACTGGGATACTAACTCAGGCTTTTTAGTTTTAGGGATGAGAACAATAAAAGTATGATTTAACTCAACAGGAAATTGGCCTTCATTAAGAGCATGCAACACAGCTTTTGTCACAGACTTTCCTACAATATGCCAGTATTTTTTTATAGAAAATGGGAGCTGTACCATCGGGTCCAAGAGCTTTGGTAGGGTCCATTTGTTGTAGTGCAATCTGTACTTCATCTTCAGTAAAGGCCTTTATGAGATCTTCATTCATTGCTGTTGTTACCCTGCCTTGTAGAGAAGATAAGAAATTATTGTTGGTTGAAAAACCATTTGATGTAAACATCTCTTCAAAATACATCATTATCAACTCATCCCTTTGCTCATTTTCTTGCCATTCACCATGTTCATCCTTCAGTCTTGTGATAGTATTCTTCTTTTTCCTTTGACTGCCTTTCCTATGGAAATACTTGGTATTTTGATCTCCTCCCTTTAACCATAGTGCTTTTGATCTCTGCCTCCAAAGTATTTCCTCCCTCTCTAGCCATATTTGTACTTCCTCTCGTGCTTGCTGTACTGCTGCTCTATTTGGACTTCTTAAATTCTCAGCTTGAATCGTTTCTAGTTGCACACTTGCCATCTTTAATCTCTTTTGAATTGTTCCAAAGCTAGCTTTATTCCATCTCAGCAAACTATCATTGCACCTTGAGATCTTGTTCACCATCTCTCCAACAGGTTCATTACCACAATGAACCTGCCAAGCCTTCTCAATCACCTTTCCACACTCTTCACTTTCTGTCCAAACTGCTTCAAACCTAAAAGGCTTTGGACCCTTAAACTTTTGTACACAACCCTCAGTTTGTAGCACAATAGGGTTATGATTTGAATATGCAGCAAAAGCATGAGAAACCTTTGCATAAGGAAAAGCTCTACACCATGCATTGTTTGCTAGGGCTCTATCTAGTCTTTCATGAATAGAATTAACCCCTTCTCTACTGTTCCACCATGTAAACTTGGTTCCTTCATAACCCAGATCTATTAATGCACAATTATCTACCATTCTTCTAAAACGCTCCATTTGCAATTCAGATATATCACTCTCACCCTTTTTTTCAACTCAACTAGTGATTTCATTGAAATCACCCATCACCAACCAGCTCCCATGATCACCCCTATTTAAAGATCTCATTAAGTCCCAAGTTTCTTCCCTCCTACTGGTTTCTGGATGCCCATACATACCTATTAATTTCCAACAACCCCCATTATCACTATCCTTCACTTCAGCATCAACATGGTGCTAAGAGAAACTTTTAATGGTCAACTCAATTTCTTGTCTCCATACAAACAAAGACCTCCACTCCTTCCCTCGCAATCTACTGTTAGAAAATTTTGGAACCCCACCTGATACTTTACTCTATCCATTGTTCTGTAGTTCACTTTTCTTTCTTGTAAAAACATAATATCGGGACCTTCCCTCTTGACTAAATCACGAAGGGCTCTAATGCCATGTGGGTTCCCAAGCCCACGTGCATTCCAACTTAGAAGTTTCATGGCTCTCGGCGGGGTTGAATCACAGCCTCCACCAATCTTCTAGTTGAAATCTTCTCAGCCTCCATAACCTTTCTCAGTTTTGTTGCAGGTAGGAGCCCGAAACATTGTCCTCCATTCTACTACCCTTCCTTTTCGTAGAAGTTTTAACTAGCTAATTATGTGCACCTTTCTCAGTCATTCTTTTTTGCCTCTGCCACTTTCCCCTAGCCACCTTTGTCGTAATAACTTCATCCTTAGCTAAAGATCCATTTTCATAAGTCAAGCCTTTCCCTTTTTGTTGGGCTTCAACATCCATCTTTAAATTTATTTTACCCTCACTTAAAGGCCTAACTATGTTAGCCCCATCCTCACTAGAAAGAGCCCATTGAGGGATCTCCATTCCTTTGGATGGAAGTTCAGTTTGTTTGTCTCTAATCCCACAAGGCGCCATTACTTCATCATTTATCTCCTTATCAGTTTCCTTATTTGGTTCTTTCACTAGAAATTCCCCTCCTCAATTTAAGCCCTCACCTTTACTGCATGTTACAGTCGGTTCTAAAACTGCTCCATCAACTTCCTGATTTGGTGCTAACTCCTTTGATTGCAGCCCTGGAACCGTTACAATAGGGCCTCTGCCCTGCACAGGCTGCTGCTCACGGTGGTTGTAGACATTTCCAAAGAAAGTAGACACTCGCAACCATGGACCAAAAGGAAGGTTGTCTTCCTTGCATGCTCCTTGATCATTCTTCCAGATGCTGCAGTCCTTATGACTATACCCCAAGCGACCACAAGCATAGCAAAATGTAGGCAATCTCTCATATGTAAAACGAACCTAGCAACTACCATGATTGCCCAAGTTTATACATTTTCCTCGCAGCAAAGGTTTTGTAACATCCAAGAGGATTCCAATTCTGATAAACTCACCCCATGCAACTTCATCCTTTTCAACGTCAATCTCCTCCACTACACCAATGCTTTTACCAATCTTACTCACCATCTTTTCATTCATAGCACCCAAAGGAAGATCATATAATCTAATCCAAAAAGAAGCTTTTGAAATATGAACTCTTATTGCTTGTACTTCTCCTGTATAGTTCTGCATCAAAATCAGATTTCTATCAAAAGACCAATGACCCTCACTTTGTACCCTAGCCTTTTCCTGCTGATCTTCAAACTCCACCAGAAGAATTTTAGACCCCAAATCCATCACCCATATGTTTTTCACAGGATGCCAAATCTTCTTCAAAGTTTACTTGAATGCCTCACGATTGTAAGGTTTTTCTATTAATAATGAGACTAATAAACAATGTTCACCTCTTTGCTTAGATTCTTCTAGCAGCCCTTCATCCAATATAATCTCCTCTTTTTCTTGGTCCAACAAAGACAACCTCTGACATACATCTTCTAAAGTTTCCCCCATGATATAAAGTTGATGGAGATAGCCTTGTACTAACTTGTACTAAGACAGGGAAAAAGACCTCCATGGTTGCAGGTGCTCCCGAGAGGAAAAAAAGTGCAAAGAAGATATAAGTGTTAAAAGATAATGCTGAGTATATTCTTGATAGTTTGAAATTTGTAATTATTTAAAGTTGTATGGGTATTTTTGCTCATTAGCAGTCTTTTTTAAAATTGAAACTATGTTCTACATTATCTAGAAAAGTACGTTTAAAGAAAATCATCAAAATTGATACTTTTCCTCAAGCATATTTTTTAACTTATTTGAAATTAAAAAAATACTTTAATATGAAACACAAAAACAACTTAATTTTATAATTAAAGATCTTTTAAGTTTATTTAAACATTTTTTAAGATTCCTAACGTAATCTCAAATAAACCATTTATATATTTATCAAACATATTATTTTTTCTTGAAAAGCGCTTTTAAGTTAGTAAAAGGATTTTTTAATCCTCCAAACTCATATTCAACCTTACATTTAGTGAGCATATTACAAATATAACAGAAGTTTGAAGGCACAAAAGAGAATGAAGACTGTTCCACAAAACTTATTTATTTATTGGCAGTTTAAATTTGCAGACCTGGGGTTGTAAAAACCCTCAAAGTTCAAGTTTGACCAAGCTTTAAATATCTCATTAAACAATTAAATACACTAAGAACTCTCCAATTATGTGTTAGGAAAGAAAAAAAGTAACAAAAAAGATTTATGTGATTCGGCAATGTGTTTACGTTTATGGAGTTGTAGAGGATTTTATTCAAAAGAAGTTAAATATATAATGCATTAGTATAGTGGCCATGTGAAATAATACAATTTATAAATATATAGTGAAACCTTACTTAGTGGATAAACCCTAATTAGCCGGTTGGTTGAATAGTAAATAATAGGTCTGAGCCTCCACTCTATGGCCCAAGTCTTCTTTAGAATCCACGAAAAAAAAAAAACACAACGAATTCTTATCGAATTTGGTTATCAAATCGGGCCACCACAAAACTATAGCAACCTCCACACAAAAAGCCCAACATTTCTCCCACTTGGAGACTGGTACAACCATAACTATCAACCACCTGGCTTTGAAACCTCCACCCTACAACTCATAGCTCTTGTCCTCAAGCTAGAAGACCAATTGAAGTTGTGCACAATTTTAGTTTCTCAAGCGTAACACCCTTAGTTGACATATTTGCAGGTTTCTTGCTTCAACAAATCTTCTCAAGTATCACCTAACCATCCTCAAAAAGAGATTGAATAAAATGATATCTAATTTGAATATGTTTGGTATTGGAAATAAATGTTGGGTTCTTGGTAAAAAAATATGATACTTTGACTATCATTGTAGAGAATACCCTTCTCATTCTTCTTACCCAACTCCTCCAAGAAATTCTGTAACCAAATCATCTCATTTGATTTAGATACGGCAACATACTCTGCTTCTATGGTAGATAGAGCAATAGTCTTTTGCAATTTAAATACCAAGACACAACAGTACCACCTAGACTATATGCAAAACTTGTAGTACTCTTCCTATATAAATATCACTAAATAGATCAACATTAACATAATCCTATAGCTTTAAACCAGGTCCATTAAAGCAAAGACAGGTATCTGGATAATCCCTCAAATACCTCATAATCCACTTTACTACTTCCTAATACTGTTTTCTTGAAACACTCATGTACCTACTCCCAATTACTACTATATGGGCAATGTCTGGTCTCGATAGACCATAGCATATGTTACAGAGCC
The DNA here is from genome assembly GCF_018687715.1 of Carya illinoinensis. NCBI lineage: Eukaryota > Viridiplantae > Streptophyta > Magnoliopsida > Fagales > Juglandaceae > Carya > Carya illinoinensis. The sequence goes on along the minus strand of NC_056754.1, from coordinate 26,450,478 downwards.
AATTGCTTAACCGTAGGGTGCCTTACATATTTAATCATGCTTCTCCTCTATCTTTAGTGACTGATCCTTGCTAAGTTTGAAATGACTTTCCAAAAGTGTGCCCACTGGTTTTGCTTTGTCCATATTGAATCTGTTGAGAAGTCTTTTAACATACTCTGTCTATGAAAGTCTCAATGTGCCTATGACTTTATCTTTGATAATTCTCATGTCAAGGATTCTCTTTACAGCTTCCAAATCCTTCATTGCAAACTTTTTTAACAAATGTTTCTTCAGATTGTTGATCTCATCAATACTGGACACTACAATAATCATATCATCCATACACAACAATAGAATGATATATGAATTGTCAAAATGCCTTACATAACAACAGTGGTCTACCTGACATCTAGCGTACCTTGCACTACACATGAAGTTGTTAAACTTTCTGTACCACTGCCTTAAAGCTTGTTTCAATCCATACAACCTCTTCTTCAATTTGCAAATGAGACTTTCATTTCCTTGTGACTCACTCAAAAATGAGTAGCACAAAAGCTATCCCAAGTGCAGGAGGATGTAATGGTAAAAATAATTAGGAATAATTTTCTAGATCGCCTACTCAGGGAAAGTTACTTAAAATCAAACTTGTTTAAAATGGTAAAAATATTAACAACGAGAAAATAAAAATGATAGTATGTGCAATGGATGGAAGAGTGCAACAAGAATGAAAAAGGGCACTAGTCATGGACTAGATTCATATTTTTAGATTTTTTTGAGTGTCAAAATGAAATGTAAAAGACTAACAAATTAAAATTAACAGTCAAATAATCAACTAAATTAAACAATCTTAATTAATCTAAAAAATTAAACAATAAAACTGAAATTATTTAAGTTTTAATTAAACTTTGATCAATCTAATATTCAATGCAACTAAGAGATGAATAAAACTATGTTAAGAATTAAACTAGATTAGAAAGTAATTGACAAAATACGAACAGAAAATTGAAAAGCCCCAAAATCAAGATTCTAGAGTTTATCATTGTATTTAAATCACAAATTCTCAAAATTAATCCATAGCAATTGTAATCACTATTAAATGAAAGGTTAAAGAAGTAAGAAAAATAAATAATACGAAGTAAATAAACAGCAAATAAATTGCCCCAAACTTATAAGCCAAAAATCTCAAAAATATTCCATAAACTTTAAACTGAAATTAAATAAAAAGTAAGGAATAAAAAGAGCAAGCCAATTGAATGGAGATGGAGATTGAAAGTAGTGGAGGAGGCTGGACTAGCAATTGGATCCCTCAAGGAGCTCTTCAACAGCGCTAAAAATATCCTCTAGAAAATATATGTGCTGCAGCTTAATCACTACTTGAGAGAATTAATTGGTATATGGAGCGCCTAATGTTCTTCCCTCAAATAATGTATGCGGCGCCCAAACAAAATGCCCAAAGAAAACTTCTATTTGTGTGGCACTCTCTAGGTTCCCCTAGAAAAAAAAGTGTTCCATCCAAGTCTCCTAGGTCCAACTTTTTCAAAAGCCAAAAGTCATCCATATCCCTTATCCAATTAAAAAGCACACGGCACTCCACCAATATGTGTTGTGCTTGGTCAAAGCCAAAGTTTCAATTAAATTAGCATGCAGTGTCCCTTGCTCCAATATGTGTTGCCGTGCCATTGACTTTTCAAATCAAGGTAATGACTTTTAAGACCTCCTATGGGCCCCTCAAGCATGTGACTTTTAAAAGCTCAAAACTCCATTTCTTTTGGCCCATGACTGCATATAAAAATAAATAAAACAAAATAAAAAGAATAGAATATATATATAAAAAATATGTTGTGCATATAAAGAAAAATTGCTCAATTAAATCACAAGTTCTAAAATTAAGCATAAACTATGCTATAAAGCAATTTAAATCACAATTTAGATTTATTCATTTTAATCATTTTTCATCTAAAATCAATAATAATATAATGAAATAATTAAAATATATTGGTTCTAAATATATAAAAATATGCAATATTTCACCTCAATCATCTTGTACTGTGAAACCTCTGGTTGATACATATAGATATCTTCTTCAAAATCACCATTAAGAAATACTGGTTTCACATCTAGTTGCTCAAGATGTAAATTCTCTGTAGCCACCATTTCCAGCACCAACCCGATTGTGTGATTTTAACAACTGGAGAGAAACTTTAGAATAGTCAATACCTCTTTTCTACTGAAACTCTTTCACAAAAAAGTTTAGTTTTATACATCTTGTTGCCATCATGCTCAATCTTTAACTGATATACCAACTTATTGTGCAAAACATTCTTCCCCATTGGAAGTTCAATTAGCTCCCCATGTATGATTCCCTAACTAAGATTCCATCTCATCTTTCATTGCTAACTCTCACTTGCTTGAATTCTCATCGTGCAGAGTTTAATAATAACTTTGCAGCTCACATCTATCAGTAAATATAATATAATTCAAGGTGGATGAAAATCGCTATGGAGGTCTGGTAGTCCTAGAAGACCTGCAAATAGCATCTAGAAGTATAGACGACTCTAGATTTGACTGTAGAACAATATGAATGGATGCACTAGGCTCACTCTCTTTGTCACTCATACTTATGCTCTAAATCATGATCTCAAGAAGTTTATCCAAGCTTACAAACTCATACTCATGAGTAGCTGTATTTGTGGTATCTAATATTGTACTAGATTTGTTCTCGGAAATGGCTTTCTCATAAAAAATACAAAAGTGGAAGCCAAATGACTCATCCCCATAGCTGGTAAAGTAACACGTTCTCGATTTGTGATCAATCTTGTTGTGAGTATTAGAATTAATATAAACATAGGAAACACAACAAAAATGAATTTTAAGTGAGAAAGTTTCACTTGCTTTCTGCTCTAAACCTCCTCGGATAATCTACATTCAAAGAAACTGATGGCCTACCATTAATTAGAGAAACTGTAGTGTTAACTGCATTTGCCCGCAATGTTGGTGGTAATCTAGCATGCAGCCCCATGCTCCTAACTCACTCATTGATGGTCCTATTCATACAATTAGTGACACCATTCTATTGTGACGTCTCAGGAATAGTTTTCCCCATCTAATACCATACGTTGTACAGTATTCCTTAAACCCTCCATCAATGTAATCTCCATCATTATCAGACCTCAAGAATTTCAATTTCAAATCTATTTTCATTTCAACAATGGCTTTCCATTTATTAAATGTTTCAAATACATCAAATTTATGTTTCAGGAAATAGACTCATACATTTTTACTATAATCATCGATAAATGTGAGTTCTACTGAGAACCTCCAACAAATGAAACTAGGGAAGGCCCCCACAAGTCTGTGTGTACAAGTCTCAGCTTCCTTGACCCTTCAAGAAACTGACCAGTTTTTGCTTCCCTAGAATACAACTATCCAAATGAACTAATTTTAGTTATGGTAGCCTTCTCTTTGACATATGTATCTTCATCCATTTCTGACTTATCTGACTTATTTGACTTATGTAGTGTCATAACTTTGCATTATTCTCAGCTTCAGTGACAACAATCATATTGCTTGATCCTAATGTCATACACATAATTTCGTTTTTCTAACAATGAGCCAATACCATTGCTCCTTTTGTAAAATTCCATATACCACCCGAAAAAACTATCGAATGACCGTCACCATCAAGCTATCCTATAAAGATAAGATTTTTCTTCAACTCAGGAACATGTCTAAATTTTTGTAAAGTCCAAGCGTTTATGTTTGGGAGTATAATGCAAAAATTTCTCATGCCCACAGTATCCCTTGCTTCTCTATCAGCCAAATATACCTTACCAAAGTCATCAGCAACATAGTTCTACACGATTTCTCAGTATAAAGTAGTGTGAAATGAAGCTACTAATCTAACACTTAGTCATTAGTGGGACTATGAACCACAAAAAATAGAGCATCCTATACTTATTCAGTCATTGTGTTTGTAGCATCATTTCCAATCTTCTTCATGTTTTTGTAATTTCTCTTGAAGTGAACCGTCTTACCTCAATTCTAGCAAGTACTTTGTTGCCTAGACCTTGACTTGCTTTGCCCCTATTTCTCAATTTTGACCTACCCTAATTTGAGTTCCTGTCAAGTACTCTGCCCCGAGTGTCAATATTAAGGGCAGAGCCTGAAACTAATGTCTACCAAAATCTCTCATGCACATCTCTTTAACAAGAATCAAATCTCAGATATTATCATATTTCGATTTCATTTTATCGGTAGAATTACTCATAACCATGCTAATGGCCTTCCAATTATTTGACAAGGAGGCCAAATAGAATCAATGCCCAAATCTCATCATCAAACTCAATCTCAACAGATGACAATTGATTTGTGATACTATTAAACTCGTTTAGATGTTGTGTAATAGACGTACCTTGTGCCATTTTCATATTGAATAGCTTCTTCATCAAATGCACATCCTTATTATCGACGGCTTCTCATACATGCCAGACAAGGCTGCCATAAGATCCATAGTGGTCTTTCGCATGATAATGTTGTGTGCAATTGACCTTGATAGGGTCAACCAAATGATCCCAAGAACCTGTCGATCTAATAAGTTCCAATTTGCATCTTCCATATTGTCCGACTTCTTCCCCAATAGTGGAAGATGAATTATTTTTCTGTAGAGATAATCCTTGATTTGCATCACCTAATACCCGAAACTCATGCCATCAAAGTTCTTGATTTTGGCCATTGTTCTCACTCAAACCCATACTTGGCTCTTCATACCAGTTGTTGGGAATGAAAAGAGAAAAAGTAAAGCCAAACTAAAATTAATTAAACATGAACATGAGATTTATGTAGCTTGGCAACGTGCCTATATTTACAGAGGTGCAAAGGATTTTATTCAGATGAAAGTTGAATACATGGTGTGGTAGTACATCGAATGTATGAAATAATAAAATACATATAAATATATACTAAAACCCTAATTAGTAGGTTGGATCGGCTAAATAGCTAAAAATGGGTCTACACTTGCATTCCATGGACCAAATTTTATTAAAAATCCATAAAAGAAAATCACTATAAATTCTAATTAGTTCAATTTATCAAATCGGGACATCACAAAACAAAACTAGCCTCGACACTGATATGAACCCGCAGAATTAGAATCCCTTGAACCCACAATCATTTTGAAAACTCACCCAAGAAAGCTAAAATCAAGTCAATGAATAGAGAATTTAGACCCATTGAGAACTCGTTTAAAGAATCTAGATTATATTAAAATCTAGACCTGTCTGAATAACCCAGATTTTTTTTAAAAAAAAGTCTCAAGAACCAAGATTATAAGGAGGAAAGCCACAAAAGTTGTTATTTACCTTTGATAAGTTCAAAATTCAATCAAGAACAAGAGTAGTAAAGTCAACTCACAATGAAAATTCAATATTCTCTAACTTGAAGTGGACGGCCACAAGATGTTTAAATACTCTCCAACAAAAATAACCATGGGCAAAAAATAAGGCTCATTCCCAAAAATACCCTTAAGTGAATAGTGCCGCGTTACAGTAACTCCTTGAAATCCTAGTTCAACAAAATAATAACTTTCCCAACATGCCCTTAAGTCCTTCTCATAATAAACCGAATTATTCTAAGCTAATAAAATAAGTCCTTTAAATGAATTAACTAAGTTGAAAGCTTTCAAGTGCCCAAAGCCTTTAAGTCATATTGCTCTCTTTCATAACTTGTATCAAATTAATCAAAACTGATTTTCTTTCTTTCAAGCCCATCTTGAGTATGTGCTCTTGCTAGCTTTATCCCAAGTAAATTGCACTAATCCTTGCATTGCCTCCTTAATCTTTTTGGTTTTTGATCTTGTAATTGGCCATTTTGGAACATGTAAAAGATCTTTAAGACTAGGCTGGTTCCTATTATTCCCCTTCTTCTCAAAATGATTCGACCTCGAATCTTCACTTACATCAAAAGGAAAAAAATCAGAAATATTGAAAGGAGTAGAAACATTAAACTCACCTGGAAGATCCACTTTATATGCATTGTTATTAATTTTCTCAAGAATTTGGAAAGGTTCATCTGCTCGAGGATGCAACTTAGTTCTTCTATGGGTTGAGAACCTTTCTTTGTGCATGTGAACCCAAACCGAATTTCTTGGTTGAAAGATGACACGCATTCGTCCTTTATTGGCTAGGAAAGCAATCCTTTCATTTTTTTTTTTGGGAAATTTGAAGCTATACTCGTTCATGAAGTGACTTCATTAACTCTGCATTCTTTTGTCTATCCAAGCTACTCCTGCTATCAATAGGTAAATGCATCAAATCTAAAGGAGTGAGTGGATTAAATTTATAGACAACTTCAAAAGAAGAATATGAAGTAGTAGTATGCATGGTCCTATTATATGCAAACTCTATAAATGTCAAACAATCCTCCCAAGTTTTTAAATTCTTATGAACAACAGTGCGTAAAAGCTGAGTGAAAGTCCTATTAACTACTTCTGTCTGACAACCAGTCTGTGGATGATAAATAGTGAAAAATAAAAGCTTAGTACCGAATTTTCCCCACAACTCCTTCCAAAAGTAGTTAAGAAATTTAACATCCTTATCAGAAACAATACTCTTAGGCATACCATGGAGTCGTACTATCTCTTGGAAAAACAAGTCAACTATATTTGTGGCATCATCTGTTTTATGTCATGGAATGAAATGTGCCATTTTACTAAACCTATCCACAACCACAAAAATAGAATATTTAATCCTTTTTGTCCTAGGCAGCTCCAAAACAAAATTCATAGATATGTCTGCCCATAGTTCACTAAGAACATGTAAGGGTGTATACAACCCATGTGGCAAAACATTAGATTTGGCCTTTTTGCATGTAATACATCTGCTATAAATGTGATTGACGTCTCTTTTCATCTTAAGCCAAAAGAAATATTCATGCAAAATGTCTAAGGTTTTCTTGACACCAAAGTGTCCCATTAATCCCCCATCATGTGTCTCACGCACTAATAACTCACGCATAGAATAACTAAGCACTCATAGTTTGCTTTTTTTAAACAAGTAACCATCATACTTGTAAAACTTACCAAATGCTGCCTTATCACATGCTTTATACACTTCAGAAAAATCAGTTTCATCGGTATATATTTCTTTCACATATTCAAACACAAGCATTTTGGCACTCATAGAAGTAAGAAGGACATACCTCCGGGATAATGCATCAACAACAATGTTCTCCTTACCTTGCTTGTAACGGATAAAGTATGGACAAGTCTCAATGTATTCCATCCATCTAGCATTCCTCTTATTTAATTTACCTTGACCCTTGAGATGCTTAAATGATTCATGATCAGTGTGAATGACAAATTCCCTAGGCCACAGGTAGTGCTGCCAAGTCTCTAATGTATGAACAAGGGCATAAATCTCTTCATCATACGTAGGGTACTTCAAGGACGCCCCACTTAGCTTCTCATTGAAGAAGGCTATGGGCCGCCTTTCCTGTATCAAAACGGCTCCAATCCCTATTCTTAAGGCATCATATTCAATCTCAAAATTTTTGTTAAAATCAAGTAATACTAACACAGGTGTAGAGCACAACCTTTCTTTAATAGTGACAAAAGTATTCTCTTGATCAGCCCCCAATGAAACCCAACATCCTTTTTAATTACTTTAGTGAGTGGTGCAGCAATGGTGCTAAAGTCTTTAACAAAACACCGATAAAAGCTAGCTAAGCCATGAAAGCTTCTTACCTCAGTGATGCTCTTTGTCGTTGTCCACTCCTTGATAGCCTTAACTTTCTCTTCATCCACTTCAATACCTTTTTTACTAACAACATAACCAAGAAAAAAAATTTTCTGCATTCAAAAGGTACATTTCTTGAAATTGGCATATAACTTTTCACATCTCAACACATCAAACACATATCTCAAATGCTCAATATGTTCATTTAAATCCATGTTGTACACTAGGATATCATTAAAGTACACAACCACAAAATTTCCTATGAACGCACGTAGGACATGGTTCATTAATCTCATGAAAGTACTGGGTGCATTTGTAAGTCCAAATGGCATAACAAACCATTCATAAAGCCCATACTTAGTCTGAAAAATAATTTTTCATTCATTACCCTCTTTCATTATAATAGGACAGTACCCACTTTTAAGATCAATTTTATTGAAAATACATGAGCCATGCAATTCATCAAGCATATCATCTAATCTATGAATGGGATGAAGATACTTTACTGTGATATTGTTGACCGCCTTGCAATCAATGCACATGCTACACGTTCCATCCTTCTTTGGCACTAGTAGCACTGGCATCGCACATGGGCTCATGCTCTCCTTCCCATACCCCTTACTCATCAAATCCTCAACTTGTCTCTGAAACTCCTCTGTCTCTTTTGGATTACTCCTATGGGCAGGTCGGTTTGGAATAGCAGCTCCGGGCACCAAATCAATCTGATACTCAATGCCTCTAATGGGTGACAACTCATTTGGCATCTTATCTGGGAATACATCATCAAACTCCTGCAACAAAGAAACAGTCAAACTAGGAAGAAACTGGTTAGTTTCATCAAAATTAAGATAAGACTCTTTATAGATAAGAAAAATCATCTGGAGATCTGCTAAGAAAACTCTTTTAACCTCACTCTCTCTTGTATAGAAAATCACTTTTATCTTTCCTTTTTTCTCTGCAGACTCTCTTTCTTTTTCATTCTATCTTTTTTGCTCATTTTCACTCCCACTCTTTCTTTTTTGCTCAATCATTTTTTCACTCTTTCTTTTTTGCTCAATCTCTTTTTCACTCTTTTTTTTTTTTTATCATTCTCATTTTTACTCTTTCTTTTTTTATCACTCTCATTTTCCAGTTTTAATTAGTCCTCATAGACCTATCTTGGAGATAAAAGAGCAAGTTTTATTGTTTACCCTCCTTTTCAAAGCTGTACATGTTCTCGAATTTGTAATAACCCGTTCCTTATTTCTTCTTTAATTACAAGTTTCGATCTATGTGCCGTACCTCATTGGCATATTCTAAAAAATACCAAGCGGATTTTAAAGCAAGTTCAATATTTTAAATTTTATGAATATTTTAAATATTCTGAAAATATTTATATGTGATATTTTCAGTATTATTAGACTAAACTTGTTTTTAAATAACACAATTATAATATTTTTGAAGAGCTCCAAAAATATTATAATTGTGGAAAATTATTTAAATTAAAATATTTTAGTCATTTGAAAATATTACGAGATTAAAATTATGTTGAAAACTCTAAATTAATTTAAATGGTTCTATTCTCTATAAACAACTACAGACTTCATCATTTTAATTAATAATGAAATAATATTATTTTATGAATTTTAGTTTATAATATTCTATCTTATAAAATTTAGTTTATAAGAATATTGTTTTAATTTAAATAAAATGTTTACGCATTTTCAAATCAGTATTTAAACTTACCGTTAGATTATTTTGTAGATCCCCGAAATGAAGGACCTGGATCAAATACCCAAGCCCTTCTCTTTTTCTTCACAATTTTTCTTTTCCTCTCTCTCTTCCCTCCCCCTCTCTCCCAACCAGATGTGCACGACTTCTCCCTCACCATGCTCTTCCTTCCTCCAGCCCAGCCACCACCGGCCACCCTTGGCCACACTGCCGGTCACCAGCTGCTCCTCCCTCCGGCCAACATCTCCTCCCACCAGCGAGCCCCCATGTGCCCTCCTCCTCCCACGGCAGCTTAGCTAAAATTGGTTTCAAGCCCATTTCTCTTTCTAGCGCCACCGTACAAGGCCAGCTTGGCCTCCGACCACCACCAATGGCATCCCCACTCCATGGGCTTCCCTTCCATGGTCTTCTTTCCCCCTACCTCCCTCTCTCTCCGATGGATCACTGCACACATACACGCACGGTTTCTCCACTGTGCACCACTGTGCCCTCCTCCTCCCACGACAGCTTAGCTAAAATTGGTTTCAAGCCTATTTCTCCTTCTAGTGCCACCGTACACAACCAACTTGGCCTCCGACCACCACCAATGGCATCCCCACTTCATGGGCTTCCCTTCCATGGTCTTCTTTCCCCCTACCTCCCTCTCTCTCCGATGGATCACTACACACATACACGCATGGTTTCTCCACTGTGTACCACTGTGCATGGCTACCCACGCCACCTTACCACCACCACCATGATCCTCAGCCACCCTTGACCTCCCTTAGCTATTTTCATGCCCAACCGAAGTCCCCATAGCTCTCACTCTCCCACACTCTCTCAAGCATGACTTGCACCACTCACAGCCAGATCTGTCGTTGTGAGCCATCGTCCAGCCACCACCTCGCCACCACACCTCCCTCAATCTCTTCCATGCCTAGCAATAACTTCCAGCTACTCCCTTGTCTCACACACACCTTCACTCTCTCTCGGGTGCACTATTCATGGCGAGATGTCGCCATGCTTTGCCACCCAGACCACTATAAGACCACCTCGTGCCTGTTCAAAATCACACTGCCATCCCTAAGCCCAAACCACCACCTTATGTGGTGGGAAGCCACTGTGCAAGGTGGATAGCCACTGTACGCAGTGTAACGGCTACGCATGACTCCTCTGATGTCTTTGACCGTGACAAGCAACAAGCAATGCACGGGTTATCCCGTTGGTGGTATAACCCTCTATCTCTCATTATTTATATTAATGTTACTTGGTTGATTGGACTGTAGATTGTGTTGTTAATATTGTGGAGTTCGCGTAGTTGTGAAGTGAAGTGTGACTGTGTAGTGAAGTGTTGGGCGTAATTGTGTGGTATTGTGGACTGTGCTATGAAATATGGGTGTGAAGTATGTGCCGTAGTTGTGGTGTGATGTAGAGTGAAGAGAGTACACATGGCGTGTGATTTGTGTCATGTAGCGATGCACAATGTGATGTGCGTCATGGTAATAAGTGATATAGCGAAGGGAGTACATCTGATGCGTACTCCCTGTTGTGTAGTGATGCACCATATGACGTGTCATGAATAAGAGGATGGTTGCATAGTTGAGGAGAGTAGAGTGTATTGTGTAGTGTCAAAAACTATGTAATAGTGTCCCAAAATAGCTGTAATGTGCCTGTAGCCCGAGGTGACAGGTGTCACCTTGTGGTGGACTTATGGCTAAGAGTATGTGTGAAGTAGTGGAAAAGTATAAGAGTAGTGCAGCGAAAGCATGGCAAGCGTCGTGACGTGACTCGAGATTTGTTTCGAGCTACATGACCTGATAAAGGTGTATTTGTGGATGCAGTCCTTTTGTTAAGTATCGAGATGAACTTGTACAGGGCCAAAAAGTAGGAAGAGTCATATCGACTAGATCTAAGCAAGTTGGTATTAGAGTATGATGCTTGTTTATATAAGCAAGTTACGAATAGACTGTGTGTTGGTCTTAAGTGATAAAGGGATAAGGTGTATGTGCCTTTGGCGAGACATGTGTGTCGGATAGGTTTACCATAGGTAATGGGAATCTATCGTGAGCATAGTTACACGGTGTTTTAGCCCCAGGGTTGGCTTAAGCTTTGTGGCATGTATGGATGAGAATGAGGATTGAGTATGGGCTAGGATACATGAAGGTAGTAATGGGCAGGTTGTCTAGGATTGGGATGCGTGACTTAGTAAGTCTAAATCATGTATCAACATGTGGTTGATAGAAGAATAAGACAAAGGTCTTTGTGTCTTAATCCTAAGGTGAATCACGAAGGTTCATTTTAAAAGGTAAGACTCCGAAGGTTTTAGCATAGCAAATGGCACGTAAGAGCCCAAGGATGGATGGAGAGTGTTCCAAGTTAAACGTAGTTCTATTTCTAGTATAGTTGCTTATACATTAGATAGAGAATGATGTGAGGTTATGTGTATGCATGTAGGTTGCCATCTGACATGCACACAAATGGATTGCATGGAATGAGTATGGCATGAAGTCCAGGTAAGTATTGCATTCATACTCTTCTAGAGTTTTATAAGTAAAATAAAATGAAAATGAAATGCTTTTCTTTAAGATGCTCTACAAACTGACATGAAACACTGTTTTAAGAAAGAGCACTAAGCATAAGTTTTCAAGTATATGTACGTAACGGCCCTCCTTGGCAGCCCCTTTTCATGCACCCAAAGTATATATGTGTATGCATGTGCATGGATGTTATACGTGGTATGTATTGTATGTATGTTTACGAAATGAAATGAAATGAGTGGCCTCGGCCCGAAGAAATTGTTTTTAAAATGCCCCATGCTTTTAAAATAAAATGACTCACATGCTTTTAAAATGACTTTTATGAATGAAAGGACTGTAAGAATTGAATTAAAGAACTGTAAAGGACTAACTGGACTGAAAAGGAATGAAAAGACTGAAAGGAATGAATGGACTGAATGCTTAATGTATGAAAATACGTAACGGCCATATGAATGGAATGGAAAGGTACCGAAGAAATGGACTAGGTAGATTGCAATGTCGGGTAAGTAGTATTGGTAATGCACCCAGTGCTGCACCTTGACAGAATGGATTCCCAACCAGTGGCTATGGGCAGAATCAGGTCCAAAAGACTGCTAACCCTAGCACACAAGGCGTAACAGTGTGCAAAGGCCAATGAAAGCGATAAGAAAGAATGTATGCATGTTAAGAAAGAATGCATGTATGTATGAAATCTGATGAGATAGAATAGCTACTTGAGCTGAAAGGGATGCTATCGGCTCCAAGTCATGAATTCCAGCAACCTTCTTAGCCAAAGTCCTCTCAGTTGGCCATTGATAGTTGTTTGAGACCATTTCTTCCAAAAAGGCAGAAGCACCCTCAACTGTCTTTGACATCAAAGTTCCATCAAAAGCAGCATCAACTATAGTTCGAGTTTGCCCATTTAACCCATTATAGAACATCTGAACTTGTAACCAATCTGACAATCCATGTTGTGGGCAACGTCGAACCAAGTCTTTATACCTTTCCCACGCTTCATAGAGTGACTCAAAATCATTTTGCTTGAATTAACCAATCTCACTCCTGAATTGGGCTGTTTTTGCAGGAGGAAAAAATTTATCGAGAAACTTCTCAGTCATGTCTTGCCAACTAGTAATGATTCCCGATTGTAGAGATTATAGCCAACCTCTAGCCTTGTCCCTCGAGCGATATTGTAAAATTTACAATATGAAATTTTGCAAGTCATCAAATACCCCCAAACTTACAACTTTGTTTGTCCTCAAACAAAAAGAAAAGCAAATGATAGTTTAGGCAATATCAACTCGACCCCAGAGAGAAGTATCATCACTCACCAAACTTTTATAAATTTAGATTTCATCACTAGTATCTTACTCTTTTAACATCAAAGATAGCAAGAAAATCAATAAAAAATTTTGCAATTTGCCAAGCAAGAGTTAGGCGTTTACTTCAACCTAAAGCTAAGACCTTGAGTGTGTGTGTGATATAGTCAATTTAACCTCAAACCACCTGCAAACTCAGATAAAAGTAGAACAACCAAAATCAAAAGAATTCTCTTAAAACTTAACCCCATAAGTCTAGTTTTCAGAAATCCTCTCCACTAATGTAGTCAACACCAAAAATCAGAGATCAAAAGGTCTTTAATAAGGTTGTAATGATAGGCCATAGGGTGAGGGTTAAGAAAGAACTGGATATGGAAAATCAAAGCAAACTGGAAAAATACTTAGTGAAAAGAACATTAAAAGAGATACCCACATGATTCAACTCATAGCTCTTTCTTGGCAATATGCTTATACTTGTGGCATTATTGTTGCTGTAATCACTGAAGCAATACCAACAATTCCTTTAACAAAATCTGAGGTGATACATACTCCGCTTAGTGACTTCTTTTTCTTTTGTTTTGTTTTTTTTTTCACTTTTTTTTTTCACTATCTTTCTTCTTCTTTCTTCTTCTTCTTCTTTGATCAAACAAAGTAAACATAATACAGTTCATCATGAAACACATTTTCTCTTTTAAATGTTACTCTCCACCAAAGTATTTTCTCAAACTATCAAAGGTAGATTCATTGTTTTTCAAGCTTAGAGCGGGCATGGTTTATGTAGTTCAAAGAATAAATAAAGGCTTATTAAGGCTTAAGGGGGTTGACTATGGAAACACACCATGTAATGATTGCATGATATTTAGGACGGCTGGGAAAGCTTTTTGGTTATGCCAAAGAAATGCCTAGATCATTTCTCTAATATTTGGTCTCAACTGGATTTCGCCTCAAGGACCCATCAACGGATTCTAGAGCAAAGCAAAATCGAACTTCCCTCTTTCAATTAATTCAACTTCTTCTCTTCATAAGCAAAATGGAATAAGAGAAAAACGACTATGTGCACAATTATGTTCAAAGTCAAAGATATAAACCAAAGTACCCACAAAACTCCACTTGACATAAAAGAAATTTTTGAAAATTTGTCTCAAAACTATCTTCAATCACAAATTTCAGAGTCATAGAGAATTAAATCTTACTCCAATGCGTGCTTGGTAAAAGAATCAGACAACCCATCAACAACCCAAGACTTAGAAAACAAGAGGATCAAATGACTATAGGAGTTTACACCCCCAAACTTAAATTAAACAATGTCCTCATTGTAATGCAAAAGTAAAAAGGATTGAAGAAATAAAAGGAACTTCCCTGGTTTCATGATGAATCTTCCGTAGTTTAAAATGTTTCAGCTATTTATTCATGCTAAATAAACCTGCATCAAAAACCAAATTATTAAAATTAAATAAATAAAGATAATAAAATAAATGAAAGAATGAAAGATAGATATATGGGTTGCCTCCCATAAGCGCTTGTTTTAAAGTCTACAGCCAGACTTTTCAATTTTCATCAATTTGGATCTCTAAGAGGACTAAATGCATAGTTCCTCTCCACTTGTTCTCCATAGTAGTGCTTCAATCTCTGACCATTAACTCTGAAAATATTCTCTGTCTTGTCCTTCAAATCTACTGCTCCAAAAGAGAAAACTTCATGAATTGTATAAGGACCTGTCCATCTTGATTTAACTTTCCTGGGAAGAGTTTGAGTCGTGAATTGAAAAGTAAAACTTGTTCTCCTGGTGCAAACTCTCGCTTAAGAATTTGTTTGTCATGCCGCTTCTTCGTCCTTTCTTTATAAATCTTTGCATTTTCATATGCATCATTCCGGAACTCTTCCATCTCATTCAATTGAAGAAGTCGCTTTTCGCCTGCTGCCTTCAAATCAAAGTTAAACCTTTTTACAGCCCAATAAGCTCTATGCTCCAACTCCACAGGAAGATGACATGCATTTCCAAACACTAATCAGTATGGAGACATCCTGATAGGTGTTTTAAAGGCTGTATGGTATGCCCATAAAGTATCATCATGCTTCTTCGCCCAACCCTTTCTATTGGTTTTGACCGCCTTTTCAAGGATGTTCTTGATTTCTCTATTTGAAATTTCAGCTTGGCCATTAGTTTGAGGATGGTAAGCAAGTGCTATCTTGTGCTTTACACCATATTTAGAAAGAAGATTATCAAACAACTTGTTGCAAAAGTGAGTCCCTTCATCACTAATAATAGCTCGTGGAGTGCCAAATCTTGTGAATATATTCTTGTGCAGAAATTTGAGCACTACCATTGCATCATTTGTTGTTGTAGCAATTGCTTCCACCCATTTTGACACATAGTCAACCGCTAATAAGATATAAGCAAAACCAAAAGAAGGAGGAAAAGGCCCCATAAAATCTATTCCCCAAACATCAAACAACTCAACTTCTAAAATGCCTTTCAGTGGTGACTCATGACGCCTTGAAATATTCCCCATACGTTGGCACCGGTCACAAGTTTTCACCAAAGTGTAACTATCACGAAAAATAGAAGGCCAAAAGAACCCACTTTGAAGTACCTTAGCTGTTATACGGGTGGCTCCAAAGTGTCCTCCATATGATGAGGAATGGCAATGATGGAGGATGTCTTGCATCTCTTCTTCCAGCACACATCTTCGAATGATTTGATCTGGGCATCTTTTGAACAACAAAGGCTCATCCCAAAGATAATAATTCACATCATGCAAAAACTTCTTGCGTTGATGGCAAGTAAGATCAGGTGGTAAAACTTTACAAGCTAGGTAGTTAACAATATCAGCATACCACGGAAGCTTGATCTCACATGCAAACAACTGCTCATCAGGGAATGCCTCTTGGACCACTGAATCTAATCTTTCTTCCTCTTGCTCTAACCGAGAGAGATGGTCAGCCACTAAATTTTCACTTCCTTTCTTGTCTCGAATCTCCAAATCAAATTCTTGAAGAAGGAGGATCCAACAAATTAGCCTAGGCTTAGCATCCTTCTTGCCAAACAAATAGTGAAGTGCTGCATGATCAGTGAACACTATCACCTTTGTTCCAATGAGGTAAGACCGAAATTTATTACAAGTAAACACCACAGCAAGCATCTCATTCTCAGTTGTTGTATAATTTAATTGAGCTTCATTCAATGTCCAGCTTGCATAATAGATGGCTCTAAACAGCTTGTCTCTCCTTTGCCCCAACACTGCTCCAATTGCAAAGTCACTTGCATCGCACATAACTTCAAAAGGTTGACTCCAATCAGGCACAATCACAATTGGTGCTAAAATTAGTTTCTTCTTGAGTGCATTAAAGGTCTGCAAACAAACAACATTAAAGTCAAATGCAGAATTTTTCTCAAGAAGATTACATAAAGGTTTAGAGAGTTTAGAAAAATCCTTGATAAATCTTCTATAAAATCTCGCATGTCCCAGAAAACTTCTGATTCCCTTCACATTCTTTGGAAGTGGTAGTTTCTCTATGGTTGCAATTTTGGCTCGATCCACCTCAATTCCTTTAGATAACACTCTATGGCCAAGCACGATCCCTTCTTGAACCATGAAATGACACTTCTCCCAGTTCAGGACTAGATTTTTATCTTCACATCTCTGCAAAACAAGAGCTAAGTTATGCAAACAATGATCAAAAGATGTGCTAAAAACTGAAAAGTCATCCATGAAAACTTCCATTATATCTTCCACCATATCAGAAAAGATAGCCATCATGCAATGTTGAAATATCTCAGGGGCGTTGCACAATCCAAAGGGCATCCTCCTAAAAGCAAATGTTCCATAGGGGCATGTGAATGTAGTTTTCTCTTGATCTTCAGGAGTTATGGCAATCTGATTATACCCCGAATAACCATCTAAAAAGCA